>NC_136007.1:8119033-8371533 GCF_048128805.1 Centroberyx gerrardi | reverse complement strand
ATGAATGAAGACAGAAAAGCAAGATGGCAAAGGGTGAATGTAAAGAGAAAGTAGGGATGACAACAAAAATAGAGCGAAAGCAAGATGAAAGCAGATAAATGTGTAGAAGGGAGAGCGAGTAGACCGGGGTCAAATAATATTTCTAAGTGTTCTTTAGACTTTGCTTTCTAAAGGAGAGTGATGTTCTTTATCCACTTGACTATCCGTGGGAAAACAATGGAAAACCACATGGGTGCAAGTAATCAGGACAATTCAAATTCAAAGAGTAGTAGTTTTCACTTCATGCTTGCTGAACTACTGCTGCACCTTGGTTTCATTTGCATAGAATAATATTTGACCGCGGTCTGGAAGAGAGATGATGACGATGATGGGTTGTTTTTTTTTGTGTTTTTCCTCGAAGCCCGCGGGACTCACCTCTGCTACAGGACACGCCAAAGACTTCAAGGCCAAAGGATAAAGGCAAGAGAAAAGAACAAGAACAGAAACAAAAACTGGAGAAGGCAAGAGAGAGAGAGAGAGAGAGAGAGAGAGAGAGGAGAGAAAGAGGGAAGAAAGAGAGTGAGCGAGTTAGAGGAACACTCCAGACATGTTAGTGACAGCAGAGGCAGACACAGAGAGGTTCATGTTACACGGAAACAGGCACAGTATCAATAATGGAAGCGCTGCGTTTCAGAGAGTACCTGTAACTTCAACACCTCAATACTGATTAGAACTTCAAACCTCAACACACTTCAAATCACCATTCATGTTTAATCCGACGTTGAATAGACAAAACAGTTTTGACAAAACTACTTTAGGCCTTGAGTTGCATCAGTTGTAGTCACTCATATGAACAGCTACTGCAGCTTCATGGCACAAATCATGAGGTTTGGTCTCCTGTACATAATACAACAAGAAGCACTACTACTGCACACCCCATCATGTCTGGTTCATTTGATGTTCAGTGGGTCATATGTTCAGTAGAATATTGCTTATCCAAACTCCATAAATAGAGTTCCTTTGGGAGACAGATTTTTTGGGGGAAATGTGAAATGTATTGGCTATTCTGGGCCAAAATGTGAATGTACACAGTCTGAAATTCTTACCTGACATTTAAAATCCTATCTAATGTTGATTTCAGGTGAAAACATCATCTGAAGTGCTGATCTTCAGAGAACTAATGAACTTGGCACTATCTCATAATAAGTTTTACTTGTAAGTAGTGCTAAATTGATTAGCCAATCGACAGAAAACGAATCAATTATAATTTTGACAATCAACTAATCGTTTTAGTCATTTATCAAGTAAAAATACCAAACATTTGCAGGTTACAGCTTCAGAAATGCTAAGATTTGCTGCTTTTCTCCATTTTATATCATTATAAGATTAATGCTTTGGGATTTTTTTGGGCTGCTGGTCAGACTAAGTAAGACATTTTAAGAATCAGTTTGGGTTCTGGTAACTTGTGATGGGTCACTGTTTTAGACATTTTATAGACTAAATGATGAATAGATTAATCGAAAATATAATCAATAGATGAATCGATAATGGAAATAATCGTTAGTTGCAGCCCTACTTGTAAGCCATTGGTCTTTTTACAGTGTATGTATAATTTTTTTGAAAGTTGAATTTTACAACAAAAAAAACCTTCAAAAGTAGCCTACCTTTTCCTCCAGGTCTTTTATCTGTCTCCTCTGGATGTCCGTCTTGTCTTCAAGGTCACGGATTCTCTGCAAACAAGCAGAGAGAAGCAGGTCAGATGAGGAAGAGGAAGAGGAAGAGGCGTCTTGGTGGATATGCAGGAGAAGGCAAACACCATGTACTTGTGACAGTGAGGAGTCGAATCTTTGACTCATCACCAAGCCTTTTTTTTTTTGTGTTTTTTGTGTTCGTCCCTTGCTCACTTATGCGCTTTTGTTCATTTGTGTGCTTACATGAAGCATTAATATATTCTTATTTTTTGCATTCAAGGCTAAAAATCCTTGTTCACAAGCCAAAAAAATGCAAACGACAAAGCAGTATTATTATTACAGTAGTTAGCATTGTGATATATTACCTACTCACTAGATGTTTCTGTTGGAATTATCTAACCTATTCTTCTCTATTGTGGAAATATGACTTTTTGTTTGTGTCAAGGAGTAGTGAGAAATTCTATTAATGTTGTTGCAGCTTGTACTGGTTGCCAATTGAGGTCATAGATTGCTTAATGCCCCTTTAATGTGACTCATCCAAACAAATTTCCACAAAACTACATCATATTAACACACACACACACACACACACACACACTCAGGGTCCCACCTGGTGCGCCTGATGCAGCAGCTCCATCCTCTCCTGGAGAATCTGGCAGTCGTACTCCCGGCTCTTCCTCAGCATCTGCCTCCTCAGCTTCTCCACCGCCGTCCGCAGCTCGTCCCGCTGCATCTCGTCCAGAGGCTCGCCGTACTTTATCACCTGCAGCAGGGAGAAGATTCAAGTTTCGAGAGTCAGGCAGAGTAGATACTGTGGTGGATTTAAAAAGAAAACAAAAAAGTTCTCCAGACATCATGAGTGATATTTTCAGTCTTACTATTCTTGGATCGAGTTTCTGGTTGTGATGTTATCAATCTAATGAGTTTCCACTGTCTTCATTTGCATTCATAACCTTATTTATTCTAATAAATCTAATCTGTATTCATAATCTTCTGAGTCTCTATAGTCTTCCTAACATTCCCATATTTCCAAGAAACCATGCAAATGTCATGTAGACTCAAGGATAAATTTCTGCACAAAACAGGCTTTGGTACCTGAGTTAGCCTAAATAGTTTAATATGTTTTAGCCTACTTAGGTGCCAGATGGGTGGGGTTTGCCAAAGCAATATTGATGAATGTGTCGATAAGGTTTACATAATCACAGGAATGTACTTTGAAAGCCATTTAATATCCTTTTCTGTGACGAACTTCCTGATACCATCTGAAATGATGTCCTGATTTGATGAACCTCACCCATCTGGTATTCCAGGCATGTGATGAAAACATGCTAGGAATTATACATGAGTGCTATTTGACACAGATCTGTTTCCAAGAAGGAACCATGACATTATGTAGTAGTTATATATAAAATAAAAAAATTAATTAATTTCTGAAAGAGTTTCCTGGAAAGAACTGCAACATTTTAAACTATTTATTGGAAAAACAGAGGCAGAGGTCGATTTGGTAACCAAAGTAATTATTCACTTATAAGGAAATTAGAGGAAGAAGTTATTTTTGGTAATTGTTGAGTTATTTACTTATCTGTAATCTAGAAGAAGATGGACATACACAATTTTTGCCTGTTCAGATGATATGTTGACCACGTTACTAAATCAACCTCTGACTCTACTTTTCAAATAATTAGTTTATAATTTTGCTTTCATCAGTTCCAGGAAACTCATATAATTTCACGGTTCTTTCTTGGAAACTCCTAAAGAAATTACCAGGTATTTATCAGCTCTACCAATTGTATGGTTCCTACATTTTCCTTATAATTAGTACACAATGTCAATGTTCATGGTTCAAGAAGTTAACAGTTACATATCAACTCCTTTCTAGGAAATTATTAAGAAATAGCAGACCTGGAAAATAAAGTAACGACAAGACATCAAGACAATCTGAAGAAGCTATCCTCTTTGAAAATGTACTCTCAGAATATAATTTAACTGGATGTAAAATGTTGCACAGTAGTGTGTGATAACCTTGTCCTGCTGCAGAGCGTTATACAACGTCGCTTCCAACTCCTGAATTTGCTGTGGAGAGGAGAAGAGAAGAAGAGCGGTTACTACTTCTGATTACACACACACACACACACACACTCTCTCTCTCTCTCTCTCCCTCTCTCTCACCATGTAGGCCTGGTCCAGGGCCTGTTTTCTGTAGTCCAGCTCCTCTTCTAGATATCCTTTCTGCTTACAGAACATTTCCTGTACAGGGTGGGCAGGTCAGGGGCAGCGGTTAGAAAAAACACAACAAGACAAGAACAAAACATACATCTACAGCTTTTTTCTATTTCACTACGTGTTTGCAATATTGTATTCCAAAATGCTTGACTGCGTGACTTTATGAATAAAAGAAGAAACAAATCAGGTACTACTGTATATTACTGTATATAGAACCATTCATTATCCATTTAAAGCTATATTTCTTTACTATAAAGTTAAAAAAAGGTTTGCACCAACTGCTTCTGTGTGTAGAATGGTAATACACTAGGCAATTTCCATCAGTGGACAACCAGCAACAAAGTGACACACAGGGTCAAAAATCTATTTAGATGTTTTCCAGATGCAACATGTTCCTGTGTGACTGAAGCAACAATGCTGCCCATAACAGTTGACCACAAAGTTATGTTGTGTATCACTGCCTTCGAAGCTCCATATTTCCTCACCATCTCTATCTCCAGGTCCATCATCTTCTGGTGCAGCGCTGCCTCCGTCCCTTCGATCTGCTGAATCCACTAGAGGGCGACAAACAGCAAAAACACAAGTCTGGTCAATGCAGCAAAAGCCAGTCAGTACCTTCAATTAAAATCACTGTTATCAGAGGAACTGGTTGATGCACTTACCTTTTCTGCTAGAGACAAAACAGTGCTAGCTTGAATAATGGCCACTTGTTCCTCATTTCGTAAGTTCTATACAAGGGGAAAAATAGGTTTAATGACTTATAATAAATGATTTACATAGTGTTTTAATAGCACTGTTATCTGATTGATTTGTTATTTTATTTTAGTGTCATGCACAAAGTGCCCAGCCCACATGGACTTACAAGACACTATACATTCAGTTGCATCGGTGTACAATGTAAAAAGAAACATATCAATATGAAAAACTCAAATGTCATATGCACAAAGTATTTTGCATTTTTTCCCATGCCTTACAAATAAAGTTTGCCACATATAATCCCCCTTTTCTGAAACATAACTTCAGTCTTTCATAATCATCCAACCAAAAGATATCCACATAAATAGAAGACATTTTACTAAAATGCACACTCCTCATTTCATCATATATGGGTAGAACACAAAATGGATTTCACTTTAAATTTCTACTTACACAACAGATAAGAGAAACAACAACTGTCCTGCTCTGCGCTACCACTGAATCCACCTGTTTCTGTGGCTAAAGGTGAAGTACCAGACCTTAACTGAGCACAGAGACATCTTTGGTTTTTGGGTTGGTTTTTCGCCACGTATGGTTCTACGTTCTGTGGATATGTTGTGCTGTTAAAATCCATCTGACTTACCCCATTGTCACCCAGGATATCTAGGAGTTTGATGAGATCAGGTATGCACACGTCCTGTGAAGAAGGGAAAACCACAGTTGGCATCAGAAATCATCATAATAACCTGTCAGGTTATCAGGTTATTGGTATCATGCCAATAGCAATAACATATAATTTGAACTTTTATCCAAAACTTTGAAGGTGCCTTAATAAGATATTCTTCTTTCAAAAGCATAAAAACATTTATTTTCCTAAGTAATTAATATGATAAAACAGGAGTTACTCTGTCTGCGTACCTTGACCCCTTCCTTCATGCAGTAGATCTGCAGTGCGCTGACCCCCTCAGAGAAGGGATGCATCCTCAGGTGGTTGAAGGGAGGCGACCTCCTCTCACGCTCCTACAAAGAAACAGAAATACATGTAAAGTTGATTTCATTACACTAAGGGAAATTATAAAACATGTCTTAGTCTCTGTTTCTAATCTTATGAATCTCTACTGTCTTTATACTGGTATCAAACCTGGATGAATTAGTATTTACACTTTTAATGGCTTGTTTTAGCTTATAGGTGCCAGGTTTGTGCGGGTTGCCACATAGGACAATGCAATGAACAAGGAGATAACAATGATAAAACTTCTTTACACATTTGTATGAATGCAGACCTGTAGAGCATATTTAATTTAAGTGGTAATCCATGAGATGTCTTGCCACACATCACTTGTCAATCAAACAGTGTGTCCAGTACTGTGATGTCTTTTTCTTTGGATTTTCTGTTGAAGTTTGAGTGTCTTATCATCACAATACATGAAGGAAATTCTGGGAAATACGTTTGGTGTCCCCTCCCACTGCTTTCAATATGTAACTACTTTAAATAAACCTTGGTATATAAATGGCAGTACCATGTAGAGTTCATTTCTTCAAACAAAAATGATCTACTGACTACCAAACATTTCACAACTGTGTTCAGTCCAGCACTGTGCTGTGATGTTTGAGCAGGTCACTCTCCTCTGTGCTCACTAGGTGGCGTCTTTATCCCTTACAATCTTGTTTCTGTATCTGCACTGCAGCACAGCGCGAGCACAAAGACCACCGTCAGCTAGATCTCCGCCTGACTGCTTGATTGACTGACTGGCAGACTGGCTGCCTGCCTGTCTGTATGGCTGAATGGCTGAGCCGACAAGCCGGTTACAACAGAGGAGAAAAACATAATTAATTACCGACAGTGATGGGTGACAAGCTGTAGGCCCTGATCTGGCATGCACAGCACGACGATGGCCTACATGTGGCTGGACACAGTTGCCGTGTGTGTTTGTGTGTGTGTGTGTGTGTGTGTGTGTGTGTGTGTGTGTACATTTAGAATCATTCCACAACATGGGACTCTATTGATTTCCAGTCTAATGTGGACTTAATGCATTAAAGCTGTGCCACAAGTATCAAATCTAATCTCTATTCCATAATGTACGGTCTAATTTATGTTCCCTACAATCCAAACTCGAACAATGCTCAGTCAGCAGAAATTCAGCCATCCGGGTGCTCACTGGGACATGTCGGTATAACCAAGAAGCATTTCATTACTACTGGGTGCTCAGATACGTCCAAAGATGACAAACTAACATAAATAAAAGGGGGGAAATAGGGACAAACAGGCAATACGATGTACATGAAGGCCTTAGAAACAACTGCTGTTTCTGAACTATGGAAAAACTGAAATGCAAGGTGGGATCTAATCAGCATCTCTCTCGCATTGCTGCTATGTTTGAATTCTCTTTTCAGAAAAGTATCTTCTGCGAATTAGTAAACAGCCTGCCACTTCTTTGCTTTGCACCTTATTTTCACATTCTTACCTGCTTACCTGCTTTTAATTGTCTTTTCCCTGTAGAAAGTTGAGATCTGCTTTGAATCAAAGTGTGTATACTGTATGATAAAATGCCTCATTCCTACTTTTATTATTATTACAAACCCCTGTCCAACTCCACTGGGTTATGTTTTCACCCCATTCCATCTGTTTGTCTGTTAGCAGGATGTTATGTTATATAAAATTATGAATGGATTTGCATGAAACTTTGTGGAAAGGTTGGTCATGGGGCAAGGAACAACTGATTCACTTTTCACACTGATTGGCCAATGGGGGCGCGTGGCAGTGGGCGTGCCTTCCCACTAAAAGGCATATAACTTTTCACGTAACACCATCAGATTTTAGAGCGTTAGGGTTGGGTTACAGATATTCACTTACTGGAAAACCAAGCTATGAGATAATTCCAGTTGCATAAGAGCTTAGGCAAACCCAAAAGTGCAACAGCTTTTTTCAGTTATTCAATAGCCAAGATTTTCTGATTTGTTCGGGAAGATCAAATTTTTTGCTTAATTCAATTTGGACAAGGGCCTTGACATAACTGAAATAAATACCAGGGAAGGCCATTTCATTCTGAAGTAAAATTCTGATATGAGAGAATGAGCAAATTCTCTTCAGTCATGAGAGGGATGTTTACATGATGAATGCGCCGGCAACATTTGGAACTTGGCAAAACGATCTGGGTTCACCTCACAGGACCTCTTTTCAGGCTAGTAAAATGTCTTTCTGGAACTTGGTAGGGAATCTATAAAATGATTTGGGCTCACATCGCAGGACATTTTTTTTCAGGCTAGTAAAACGTTTTTTGGAAGTCAGTGGGGTATCCTGGGTTCACCTCACACGACCTGTTCATTGAGTAACTTGAAATGAGTTTTGGGACTTGGGACGGTATCTTTACAATCATTTGGGCTCATCTCGCAGGAACTTATATCCTGTTAGTAAAATGTGTTTTGGAGCTCAGTAGGGAACTCACCTCTAGCTCCAGTATCCTGAACTCCAACAGTTCATTCTGGTCTTTGGAGTCCTGAAGCTCCTGCTGTAGCCGACCAGACTCTGAGTCCAACTTGTCCACCTGGACACAAGAGAGAGATCAGAATTAACGATGCGAGTTACAGAGGAAGAGGCAGGTTGTCCATAATCATATTAGAGAACATCTTCAAGGGTATTGTGGCTTTTATATAATGCTTATAACCAAGTGTACTGTCTGTAAAGTTAAAAAAAAAACAAGGTCATGCACTTCCTAGTTGCCAAAAGATTTAACATCACAAAGGGTTGTTTCGGCCAGTCTGATTGGCCAAAAGTGTGTTCTGATTGATCAAAGATGTGTTCAAATTGTACTGAAAACATTACATAATTTTTATGGGAATTATGAAAAAAATAAAATTTTCATGAGATTTACGGGAATTATCCATGATGTGACACAGAGGTGAAATTAACCATTCAGGAGACAAAACAAAGGGATTATCAGCACAGTTTCAACACACATTTGACCAATCAGATTACTTGGATGAAACTATCTGTTGTACAGATACAGACAGATACAGATGTACTTTATTAATCCCCATGGGGGGAAATTTGGGTGTCACCCAGCAGCATTACATAAACAACATATAACATTAACAAAACAATAACAAATACAGACAGTTCAGCACAGCAGGAAAATTGAGATAAATATATAAAAAAAACAGTGATAACTACAAACTTATCAAAACCACAAAAGGCAGACCGAATACTGCAGCTATGTGATTATCACAAAACAGTAAGTTGAGTCCAACCTTCTCTAATAGCTCCTGATTCCTTCGTAGGAAGAGCTGCTTCTCCTCCACCCATTTGGAGTCCTGATGGGGCAGAAGCAGTTAATGGTTAAAATCAACACTATTTCTAAAAAGAAAAACAACTGGAAAATGTCATTTGAAGTGTTTAGTTTCAAGAGGTATTCCCAGTTAGAAAAAACGTGGCACATACTTATGAAATCAGGATTGAATTGGAATCACAATTGTGGAGCTTTTAAGAGGATAGTTCATCATTCATCATCTGTCTCAACTCACTATATTTTAGAGATACTGAATGATTCAGGTAATGTTTCTATTTTTTCCCCCACATGGATATATCATGTTTTGGAAATTAACTCTTCAGTTGGAAAACATCATATCTGTCACAAAGTCACTGGTCTATAGAGAGTTGTCAGTCTAGAAAGGCGAAGTGAGATTTCTTGTCACGCCAAACGTGTTTCACTCCAAAGCCGGAACTGTACGGTTTAATTTGATTTCAAACAGTGGATTGAGATTTCATGTCATGCCAATCATGTTCTGCTCCAGGCAGGAACGATATTATTTCATTCAGTTTTAAATGGTGATACAAAAAATGGTCTCCACTGCAACCTGGCCCATGTGAGGGTGCCCTTCAACTCAAAAACTGTCTTAATGCTTGGGTCAAATCAGAGCAAGACTAACATCCTACAGGCTTCAGGTTGTTGGCTGCATGAAAGAAATTTCACATAGAGGCCTACACATCACACACACACACACACACACACACACACACACACACGCACGCACGCACTAACTCAACCTACCAGGTGGTCACTCACTTGCTCACTCACTTCCTCACTATCTCCAAAATAAGTTAATCTTTGGAGTGTGTTGGTAGGATTG
Organism: Centroberyx gerrardi; assembly: GCF_048128805.1. Lineage (NCBI taxonomy): Eukaryota > Metazoa > Chordata > Actinopteri > Beryciformes > Berycidae > Centroberyx > Centroberyx gerrardi. The sequence goes on along the minus strand of NC_136007.1, from coordinate 8,361,817 downwards.
CTACATTTTGTCTGTGTGTGTGTGCTTGTGTGTGCACGTGCATGTATGTGTATGTGTGTGTTTGTAGATGTGTGTATGTGAGTGTGTGTCTCTCCATGTGTGTGTCTGATAGTGGTGAGTTCTCTACCTGTCCTTTCAGGGTCAGTTCCTTCTCCAAGTCCTCTATTTTGGCCTTGTACCTGAGAACGTCTGCATGGAGCTGCTCCTGAGCCTGAAACAGCAGCAAAACAACAACACACCCATTAGCCAAAGGAAGGAAACTTAAAGCTGCACTAGGTGAGATTTTTCCGTGAAAATCTACCCGTTGTATCAGCCTAAATCACAACCAGGGGCTGCAACAGAGAAGAGCATTCCAACCCCCACTAATTACATTAAATTTGTACCATGGATTCGCCCAAATAAAATTTTGGTGTCAGGTAAGAGTGAAATACAGAAGTTGCTCCTAAACAGCAGTGAGCAAACGCTCTATCCAGAGAAAGCAAGACTGACCAACGATGTTTTAACTTCTTCAGCACCTCCAACCCAACCAGCCACTAACACAGTAGGACTTTTAAGTCCTTGGTTGACAAAGTGATAAAACTTGTACAGACTGGATCCTGGAGATATTGAATGATTTGCTGTGTACAATATATGTTGACTCTCAAACGTCAGCTGCTGTTAAACGGGAGGTGTGTGTGTGTGTGTGTCTTGTGTTTGTGTGCGTGGTCATAGTCTCTTGCAGTGTTGGAATTAATCATTATGTAATTATGGCCTAACCAGAATTTTCTTGCCACCATCACCACTAGTTAACTGCCCTGCTTAATGACCTGTTTTTTCGTCAATACAGTATTGTACCTTGGCTTCCATCTCGGCGTCCAGTATGCCTCCCTTCTGCTCCTGCAGCAGGGCGTAGGCTCGCTGCAAGGCCTGATACTCCCTGGTCAGCTGACGGAAACGCAGCTCCGACTCCTCATTGGCCAAACCCTTGTTTGATAAACACAGGTTAAAGGTCAAAGGTTAGGGTTGCTTTGGTACTGGGTTTATAAGCCTACACCACCATCTGGAATATTGCTGACATAATTGATTCTGCACATCTCTGTAAGTAGTAGCTGCACATTAATGTTTGAATGGAGCTGATATCTTGAAGTATGTTTGAGTTATGCAAGTCCAAAGTTTTGAGTGGAAGAGTGAATAAAGAAAGAAAAAATAAAGAACTACAACAACACAGGTGTTCTAGCCACCAATAAATAAAGAACTACAAAACATAAGCAGAGGTAAGGGCCTACATCTGAAATGATTTAGTTGAAAAAATAGCCATGTCAGAGTGAAGCGTGATTACAGACACACTGGCTCTGCAAAGTGTTTATCACATAGTCTGAGCCTAAGTTACACCACGAAAACCGATTGATAGGGAACAATGTCTTCACTTTCATTCTTGATGTACAACCAAGGTACAGAATATCAACATACTAATCTGTGTGACACTCAATGAGCAAGACAAGGGGGAACAACACAAGACAAAACCATCAGAAGTCAGGAACTACACAAAAATTCAAAACAAACATTTTAGAATAGCGAAGCCAGACTGAGAACCAAGGTTCACAGTTTCACACTTGATGAGTCCAAATGGCGTTCCAGTCTTTGTGATGCTCAAAAGCTACAGAAACAGGAGATAAACTCGTGCTCATGCTGACGTGATGGATACCAGACAAGTTCTCACCTCATCCAGATCTTCGTCAGGTGTGGCGGGGGTTCGGTCCATCCGAAACGAAGCCACCGAGGAAGACTCCGAGTCCATCGACTCCTCATCATAGCCGAAGAAGGTGTCCACTACGATGTGCCTCTGCAGAAGAGACGGACGAAAGATTTATCTCACGATGAATCTCAAGATTTCTCTCATGACCTTTGATGACAGATGTCCGATGACCAATATCCTTATTTGCATCTTATTGTACCTTATTTTATCCTTATTTCATCCTTTATTAACCTCAGGTCAAAGTGTTAATTTTGTCCTCACTCCTGGGTGTCACAGAATGATTTTTTTTATGTTGTTGTATTTAGCATAATATAACTCTAGTGACAAGAATTTTGTTTTCTGTGTTATGTTATTAACCTTTCTACCGGCTCTACTTCTACAAGAATTACAAGCTTGCTTAATAGCTACATTTAAAACCATTAGCCTAGGAACAATATCAGCATTACACAAAGTTATAAAAAGTGTTCTAATGGGATCGTTACCATTTCCATACCATTTCCTCAGTTCATTGATTATTTGAATCCAGCTCATATGTATATATTCATCATGATAAGCCTCTTTGATAAAGACTTCTTGAAAGGATTTCCACCAAAACTGACTTTTAGGATGCTGTTTTACCTGATTTTATTGTCTTGTCCCTGTAGAACATTGAGATTTGCTTTGAATCAAAGTGTGTATACTCACTGCCTCATTCCTACTTTTATTATTATTACAAACCCCTGTCCAGCTCCAGTGGGTTATGTCTGTTTGGCTGTTAGCAGGATATTTCAAAAAGTTATGAATGGATTTGCACGAAACTTTGTGGAAAGGTTGGTCAACAACAACTGATTCACTTTTCACACTGATTGGCCAAAGGGGCGTGTGGCAGTGGGTGTGGCTTCGCACTACAAGGCATATACTGTAACTTAAGGATTCACGTAACACCAGCAAACGTTGTGTGTCTATCAGCAGACATGAGGGTTAGGGTTAGGTTACAGACATTCACTTACTGGAAAACCAAGCTATGAGATAATTCCAGTTGCATAAGAGTTTAGACAAACCCAAAAGAACAGCTTTTTTCAGTTGACAAAGCCAGAAACAATTCAATTTCTTGTACCTTTATTGGCCTGGAACTTCGTTTATGCCTCTTCTTTCTTAAAAGTTTTTCTCTATCCTGGAAAAAAGACATATGGAAAAAGCATTAACACACTGTATATAAATACATATAAGATTTTTTTTCTTAGAAAACGTCATAACAGACACTAATTTGCTCAACAAGTTGCACATGGCGTTCTCTCTTTAATACATTAAGTGATTACGCACAATATAGTATAGATCCTGCCTTGTGGTCCATTTCAAATCCCCCCCCCCCCCCCCCATATAGAAGAACTTACTCTTGTCAGCTCATCAATCATGCTCTGTTGCTCCAGGACCTGAAGCTTGAGAAAGGCAATCTCTTGGTCATCATGGGCCTGGTCCAGGTCATTCAGAGACTTCAGCTTCTTCAGCGGAGGGTGGGAGCTGATCTTCTCCTTCTGCAGACAGAGGCAACACAGAGAGAAGACCTCTAAACATCACTACATCAGTCACTCAATCTGCACTAATGTTCTTGTACCCACAGACCAATCTGCAGTAAAACAAACTAAGATACGCCAAGTGGTTGAATGGGTAAAGCCTGGTGACTGCTGTCAAGGAGTTTAGGCTAGAAATAAAATGTACTGTGAGGTGCTTTGGATAAAAACATGGCAAATAAGTGTCATGTACTGTAATAAGCTGTTGGGCAAATGTCTAAAGAAATTTGAGGACATGAACTTTGGTCATTAAGAAGATGTGATTGCTGCAGTACTTGCAATACTGAGAACAATGATTTTTATTGTTCTCAGGACTGTAAACACTGCAGGATCTTCTTTTCCCAAGTGTTAACTGCCCATTCCACTTACCTTGCTGGTGGGTAGTGTGCCAGAATACCATTTAAACATGAAATGTGATTACAAACACTTCACTAATACTATTAGACCACTTTGAGGACAGGACATCATTGAGACTACTCTTATGCTGCTCCATTGGCAGGTTGAATTTGTGGACACTCTCAAGATTTGCTAAGGCTACTATTTGTATTCACAAGCCATTCTGCACACATAAAAAGTCACAAGGCACGTTACAATTAACACTGAAAAGATCTGGAAAAGATCTTAACATTGAAAACATCATACATATCTAGCATATCATTCACATTTTCCCAGGAATAATAACTGAATATATGCTGAATATAACTGAATGTAACTGTTCCACTTTACGACAGAAATACAAATGTGGACTTCTGACAACTTCTGACATAAAATTACACACAGTCACACGTATTCCACTGACCTTTAAGCAATTGTACTAGAAGCAACAGATTTAAGTAAGTGCCATGTTCAATGGCACCTTAAGGGAAGAAAGACCGCTACTTTTTCACTTTTTTGGATATTAAAAATCCAACATCTGTGTAAAAAGAAAGGACTTGGTGCTGACCATCTCCAGGTTCTCCCTGGCCAGGCTCTTGAGTTTGTCCTCCAGCCTCTGGAGAGTCTGGGTCAAATCGTCATTCCTCTTACTCAGCAGCTTGTTCTTGTCCAGCAGTGGCTTGCACTGCTTCTCCGACTCCCGCACTCGCTTCAGCTGGCAGAGAGAAAGGGACACAGGGAAAAATTAAAAAGCTGACAGGGAGCGATAGAGTTTTAGTGACTGGCATGAGGAAGGTAAACAGCAAAGGAAAGACCAAGACACAGAGGAAAGGTGGCGTGATTAAGTCTTAAGTTCTTTTGAGGGTTTTTTAATCATGTGTTTCTTGATCATAGAGATCCATGTTAATTAGCTGGTCATACCAGTTCGTTCCTCTCATCCACTAGCAGCGAGTTGCGGTCCTCCAGTTTGCGTATGGTGGAGTTGAGTTCAGCAACACGCCTCTGATTTCTCCTCAGGTCCTGACGAAATATAACAAAATGAAACAATAATTGTCTCACTAATACAGCCACTAGTCACAGGTAAAAAAAAAATAATAATAATAATGCATGTTACAATACCAGTCAAAGGTTTGGACACACCTGATTGAATGTACTAAGTTTTTCATTATCTTAAAGCCATTTTGATCTAAAGGCTTATGCTTAAATGCTTGAAATTTGTTTCTTAGACAAATATAAATAGTGAAATTGATGCCTATGTATGAATTTCTTTCCAAAGCCTTTGCCTTTCCATCAAGGCAAAGGGCGGCTACTTTAAAGAATCTAAAATATAAGATAGTTTTGATTTGATTAACATTTTTTGGTCACTGCATAATTCCATTTGTGTTATTTCATAGTTTTGATGTCTTTACTATTGTTCTAAAATGTGGAAAATAGTAAAAATAAAGAAAAATGTGGTGTGTCCAAACTTTTGACTGGTAGTGTATATAACCTACTTTTTAATAAATATCAAATCTTAAAAGTCTAACAGGGAAAGAAAAGTTATTTTAGGAAGTAAATCCCACATTTAGCTCCCGCTTCCTACTTACTGGGCTTCCACAGTGCTCGGCACCATCCCCTGCCCGCCCGGGGATTTCCCTTTTGGGGCTTCCCAGGCCGCACTCGGCCTCCTTCACGAGGAACAGTTGTTCATCCAGGGCATCCTTCTGCAGCTGCAGCTTCTGTAGGAAACCTGCTGTTGACTCCAGTTCCTTCTCCAGAGCAAAGATGGTGCGGTCTTTAGACTTGATTTCATCCACCTACAGTGAGGAGAGAGGAAATGATGCTAGATCACTTTGAATCTGCAGATTTTTGTTTCACTAATCAGTTACTAATCATAACTACACAGAATGTACAAAACATTAGGGGTACCTGCTCTTTCCTCAAAATAGACTAAATGAATGAATCCAGGTGAGAACTTTAATCCCTTATTGATTTCACCATCTAAATCCACTTCTGGGATTAAGGGGAGATGTACATATAGGGAGGGGACAATTGACAATTTAAACCTGAGGACAAGTGTGGCAGGGACTGTGTAAAAATGGGTGCCACTGAAATATTAGGAGGGTGTTGATTTGTATTCACTAGCAGCAATTGTGCGTACCAGTCTGCGGATGTCCCTCTCGCAGTCCCACTTGATCTTGGAGATCTGCTCCTGGTGCTGCTGGTGCTCCACCCTCAGGTCGCCGGCCTTCATTTTGTCGGCTTGGATCATGTTGCTGAGAGCCTCGTCCGTCTGCTTCTTGGTGCTCTTCAGCTCCAATATCTCCTGCAGGAGCTTCACCCTCTCCTGGTCGAAGAACCGGCGCGCCTCCTCCTTGGCTTCAAGGGTCAGCGCGGTGCGCACCTATAGGAACAGGGTGAGGAGGAGGGGGAGCAAGTTAGAGAAAGAGAAAGGGCAGCAATGGCTGAAAACAGCGGATTGCATGGATCTTCACAACTTCAACAGTATTGAATAGACGTGGTTACTTTCTGTGCTGTCTATGAATGAAAATAAAAATGCAACCACTGATACAGTACATCTGATCAATTATATGTTTATAAATTGTCAACTAACCATAATATCTAGTGAGCACACATCTGGCACAGTGGCCATTCATTACCTAGCTAGTAGCTAGTAGCTAGTAGCTAGCAGCTAGCATTAGTAGGCTATTGGCATGTTAACAATAACATTGCTTGGCTAAATTAGCTCACGAGTTGCTAACAAAGTAAAAAAAAAAACTGTTTAGGTTAACTGAGCTGACTTTTTTCAAGCTGCAACTCAGTGACAACTAGGCTAAGGACAACTTAGCCTTTACTCCAAAACACTCACAGTAACCTATTTGAACACAAATTTACCTTATCATTCACTTTTACTTACATTCAGTTTTACTTAAATTCACATTCACTTACATTCACTTATAGCTGAATGGACCTACACCCACACCACAACTATCTTTTTCATTCACAGTATCTTTGTTTTTCTAGCCCAGCTGTTACTTATTAGCCATTATTTGCGCAAAGCTAATTGTCCAATGGACCTCCATGATGATGCCAGCTGTGGTTGCTATGAGATCTGAGACGCAACTGCAAAGCCCATCATTTCTTGAATCAAACGCTAACTCCACTCTCCTTGCTCAACCTCACCTTCTCTCCGCTGCCATCGCGCATGGCACTTATGGCAGCCTTGAGTCTCTGGTTCTCCTGGTCTTTGATCTTGGCGTGGCGGGCCAGCTCCTGCTCGTGCTGCCGCATCAGGTTTTCCCTGAGAGCCTGGAGCTCCTTCTGCTTTTCCTCATGCCACTTGGCCCGCTGCTCCGTTAGTGTGGCTGTGTGGCGGTGTTGCTCCTGCTCTCGCACTCGCTTCACCTCCTGCACCTTGTCGCGCTCCAGCTTGCTCACCTTTGGGGAAAGTGAGACAGAAAGATGAGTGAAGGAATCAGGTTGTAGCGTTATTCGACATACCTACTATCCATATCTCAGTTGTCTCACTCCATGCAGCCATCAATCATCGTTTAAGAACATCTGGCTTTGTGGTTTAACACTTTTTTTCTTTCCTTGATTTAGCTAAACTGGACCTTGGACCTTTGGATTAGTTAATCAGGTTGCAACAATCCTACAAGGCTGGATCCTCAAAGGTCAAGCAAAAATTATTAGCACTGGCCTTGCCCAATCAAAAAGCCACTTTTGTGCAAATTTATTTTAACAATTGTTTGGGATACTATAAATATCCCAGAAGGGGATATTTGTCTTTGTGCCTGCCTACTTCCACAAGGAGGTCAGAGCAAAGAATCAGCTACAATGCCCCTGAAGCTGGTAGGTGCTTGCTAAAGGAAACTTCATGAAGGCGGACACTTGGGGTCATAGGGGATCGAAGCTGGGACCTTTGAGTTACAGAACTTTCTCTTTAACCTCTAGGCCATAATGCCATGTGCTTTTAAAATCAGCCATGGGTTTTGCAAGTATCAAAGTTAATTCATTGTCATACTATCCTGGGAAATGGAGCCTCATTTGAAAAAAACAGTAAGAGGGTGGTCATACTGTGAGTAGAAAGGACTTCCACCTGCCTTTGCTGATGTTGCCAGTTTTATACATGTGCCAACGTAAAATTTGCTGACAACACTGTTTTATGTATGTGCAATGTTAGTGTCCAAATTGGGTTTGGGTTAAATATTTAACCCAGAAGAACCAGAAGAAGTACTTAAAAAGGGGTTTAATAAGACAGATGTATGGTGTAGCTGTGCGTTATGTCATGTGGCAATATATAATAGTTTACTGTATGAATGCATATGTGCCATGTCAAGTAAAACATCAACATTGACAAGTGTTCTACCATTAACTGAACATGTGCCATATGTGCAGTTCACCTAAAGACAAGGCTGTCATATATATCTTGTCACAAGATGGCCTTCTACATCTAGGACCCTGTTCATTTCCCAAAATGCAGTTTGACTTTAAATCTACATTATGTAACTTTTTCATGGTAAAATACTGCCTTACAGTCAATCTAAGTAATGTGTTGGGGCTCACCCAGAGTAAATCCACTGAGCAGCGTTGCATGAAACCACCGCGAAAATTTGCACAGGAATCCACATCTGGTATAGAGCCACTAACTATGCTAGCACAGCTATCCAGTGAATTAACAAGTGGACCCACCTTTCTTGATGAAAAAATGTGTACATGCCTTTCTTTTTCCTCTCTTTCCTTTCTTTACTCTTCTTTTTTTTCCACCATCTCTTGCTACTACTGTGATTTTCTATTCCTGACGTGACACTGACACAGACACTGGTTGTAGCTTTAATTTATCTACTGGGTTTCGAGACAGACCAGCGTTGGAACCATGATGTTAGATTTACCCATCAACACACCACACAAACAAACTGTGCTGTGAGATGGTACGATTTAAAAAGCAATTTGGACACTTAACACACTTTTATTCAAGGTATAGTTTTACTGGCACATGCTGTAAATCTGTTAATGGATATGCTCATGCCACTTTCTAGATGGAATTCCAAGCATTATGTTGAAGGATTTACAGATGGTGATAGATGATAACTGCCCATAGCTATTCTGGATTCAAAAGAAGTTTAAAATAAGTTCTCAACCACTGCTCTTGTGAAGCAGAATAGCCCAGACTGAAACATCAAAAACACTGTAGCGTCATCCTTACACAAGGGATTATATTCGGTGCCCTGGCAATGCCGATCTTAAAGTTGGCACATTAGGGTTCAGCTCTAATTAGTTTATATTGGCAGTGACCTAAAAGCCTTTGAATGCCCAGGGCAAAGCCACAGAAGCTAACTTTGCCATGCATGTGCCAAAGGAAAATAAACAGAATCAAAATGAGAACTGGTACATGCCAGACATCTGTTTATAGATCACCCATGTGAGTTCTGATACCGTACCTTGCATTTTTCTTGGTGCAGCTCTATCTGAATGTCAGTCAGCTTGGACCTGAGATCTTCGTTGGCTGCCTGTAGGGCTGAGATGAGCGCTTCGGGCTTCTCGCCCTTCGCACGCCCTTTCTTGGCCATTGAGTCAAATACTAGAGAAGCTCCTCCGATGCTTTCATTGAGACTTCACAGAAACTTTCCTAGGCCCTCCCGAGGTTTCCAGTTCCTCCTCTTCCTCATTCTTCTAGTAGACACAAGGGCTGCGGGTAGAGAGAGAGAGAGAGAGAGAGAGAGAGAGAGAGAGAGAGAGAGAGAGAGAGAGAACCTAATCAGTTAACAGGCCTAATCATTCTTATTCTTACTTGTTTTCTGTTACTGTCCTTAGGAATATGCTTTGGGAATACTGTACTGTATATGGTAATGCCAATAAAGCCTCATGTAACTGAATTGAATTGAATTTAGTTTAGTTTTTCCAGAACAATTTTCCAGATAAGATCACCCTCAGTTTCTAGGAATAATAAAAATACATACATTACATATGCGACATATACATATAACCCCCACAAATTCATATACGTGCATTCATCCATGGAAAGAACACAATAATGAGTCAATTAAGTCAATTGGTTACAGTTCATTTGGGAATTTTCTCTATCTGCTTATTCCTTTCCTGGGTTACAGGAGGCTGGAGCCTATCCCAGCATACACTGGGCGGAAAGCAGGACAGGCTGTCAGTCCATCACAGTGCTAACACTGTTATACAGACAATCACATTTGTACCTATATGGGCAACGAAGAGTCTCCAATTCACCTTGACTTGCATGTCGTTGGAATGTGGGAGGAAACCCACGCAAACATGCAAAACTCCACATAGAAAGTGAATCGAACCCAGATCCTTTTTGCTCAGATGCTACAGCTATACTAGCAAAAATTGCCACCACACTATTCAAATTAACAAAGCAGACATGAGGAGGCTAGATGATCTATTGAGTCCGAAAGACTTTAGTAAATAATTCTTAGCATTTGCCTTGTACCAGAGTACCAGATGCGTGAAGTTTACTGCAACAGGACAATTTGCATGGTGTGAGGTAAATCGTCAATCTAATAAATCTTTCAATAAATTGACTTTCAGATACTTTGTGACTGTTCTAGATTTCTGTACCTCTCTGCTGTACTGTACTGTCCTATATGACAAACCATGCAGCACCTAAGCAGGCCAAAACAAACTATGAAAAGTACATATGCTATCTGACCGAGGTCTGGCTCTGTCTAATGCCGATGATGTAATATTCTGCACTAAAGAGAAACCCCAGAAAGATAACCCTGAAGGCCTCAGACTCTAGAAGCATTAAGGACACACACACACACACACACACACACACACAGAGTTGGATGGTCTCCTTTATAATCTGAAGAGGAGTGACATAATGACGATTAAGAGATTAGAAGATTTAAAATGATGATTTGAGATGAGGAAGGCAGTCCACATTATCGTCATCATCACATTTGCTCTCCACGCACTTTTCTCTCTGTGGTGTTACGGCCTTTTAAATTTTCAAATCCAGTTTGTTTACATCTGGAGTGAAAAGTTAAAAGAAAAAACTTTCAGGATAAATTTGAATCCACAGCTAACATTTGTACAAAATGACAATCAATTCTGACATAGCATCACTTTAGAATAACTTTATCAGTCAGAATCACTCTATTCACCAGTTTAAGTGGAATTTAATGTAAGAGAATTTGTTGTGTTGTCACTGGTGCAGAGACAGATCATCACCTGACATGGAACAGTACATGCTGACACAAAGTACAAGGCCAACAGGACCTTGTATGCAGTGCAAAGGGACAGAGCAAGATATACCACTCGTATCTCTCTACAAATACACATTAAGCATTCAGCGACTGTACATTTAGGCAAGATGCCATATAATATGGTTGCAGCTGTAGAGGAGAGCGTCCTATAGTGCATTGGTCCAGTGTACCATGTTACTCAATATGATGAGAGGCATGACAAAAATAGAAAAATAAATAGCATGGCCGTAAGCAGTTAACAGCAGTAGGTTTACAGACAGTTGTATGGGGGCGGTGAGGAGGGAGTGTGGTGATTGAGGTGGACTTAGGTGAACTGGCTCAGTAGGGTGACAGTTCTTGAGAAGAAGCTGTTGAGGTGACAGGTGATCCTGATCATAATGGACAGGAACCATGCCAGAGGAAAGTTTTTGGGACAGATGGTTGTCTGGGTGTGCAGGGTCGACGGTAATCCTTCCTGCCCTAGTCTCTGCCCATGTGTTGTGCAGTCACTTATTGAGGGCAGCTGAAAGCCAATGAGCTGCTCAGTGGTGCAGACACACCGGAGTCTGTGTCACTGTCTCAGAGTAAATCCAGGCTATTAGAAGGAGTTTTTGATTCTTGACCAGTTAAACTGGCCTAGGATAGTTTGTGAGACAACGCATTTTTTTTTTCAGTTGCCACAGAAAGAACATTCCCTTTTGGGCTTTCTTGATTACACAGAGATGTTCTTGTCTTATTTGAGGGTGTTGGTAATGGTGGAACCTTTGAACTTGAATGAAAACGGAGTTCGCAGGTGAACTATTGATCTACATGGGGTGATAAGCAGGCGCATTGCTTTCAAAGTCAATCCACAGCTCCAAAGTTTTGAGTGCGTTCAACTTTAGGCTATTGGCAACACACCATGACATGAAGTCGTCCATCTCTCTCAGTGTACATTGCAATTATTATTGCTGGTGACAAGGCCCACCAGGGTGGTGTCACCTGCTAACGTGAACAGTTTGGTAGAGAGCACATGTTCCCATGGTGTGCTGATGGCTGATACGTGATCAGTCAGCCCAGCATGACTAACGAACAAATGGTCACCAGACACTCAGACCACTGGCAATAAACAACTACCATAAACATGACTTGGACACATACACCCTCGCATGACCGCGACCCACAGGGAATCCCCTCACTGTAACAAAGGACTACTGTAGAACACTGTAACAAAGGACTACAAACTATATGACCTGTTCCAGGGAACAGGGAATTCCAATGAGATCTATAGTGATTGTTGGGAACAATCACTATAGATCTCAGTCATTTTAGCCTCCATTTATCAATAATCTGGCTTCATTCTCATCCTATAACTCTCCCAATGATATACTGCTTTGTTGACATTTTCCCTTGCCCTCCTGTCCTCCCTCCTGCCCTCCCTCCTGTTTTCCCTTGCCCTCCCTTGCCATACTGTAGCAATATTAATAATAATAATCATAACAATAATAGTTGTAACCATAAGAACAACAAAGCTCTTGTGTTTGGCCAACCGACAGGGCTTTTCCCATGTAGTATGATACCGGTCCCTATATCAATTGGTTCACTGGACGAATGATTGTCTATTGGGGATATGTATACGGTAATAATAACTTATAATTTCCCCTTTTAAATAATATAACCTTTGAGCTCTGATTCCTACAGTGTGTTTGTGCTCACAGCAAGGGGATCAAACAGGTCTAAACAAATAGCCTGCTTAGAGGAATATTACATGCAAGCTAAGACAAACGTGGTTAGAGGCCGAGCATTAACGCTACAGAATAATTATGAATTGACAAGCAAATATACTGACACTCGGCATGGAAATTCATTTGTGTCACTGTGTCACTTCCCATCTGTGCCTAGTGTCTGAATGAATTGTTCTCTTTGTCTGTGAGACACCAACTGGCTCCAAAACCATAAGCTATGGTTCCTCGCAACACGATCAAAGTTAACAACTGACCTATTCTTCCACACACTTCCTATGGAACAACAATATGTGGTTAAACATCATATTACTGTACTATAGAAATTACTGTAACACGTGACACTTGCACTCTACTTGAGATTAAGCTGTGATTAGGCTCAACAACAGTTAATGACTCAAGAAATTCAGAGTGAAGCTGGGTGTAAAAAGACATCGGATGCGTGCGAAAATCCAAAGGCCAAATGTGAATAATGCCACTGCTTTGCCTGAGGTACTGCTGTCTGCATTTGAACACTAGAAGCTCTTAGATGTTAAAGAGGCCAGCTACTCTTGGAGGCAGATGGATGCTCTTCAAATTTTTTTTTATTGATGCAGTAAATCAGGTAGCATGCCTGATGAAGGAATGCTGCAGAAACGCATTGGTTTTAGCTTTTTTTTCTCTTGTTCACTTTCATTGAAAGAATCTAAAAAAAATATGTGACCAGTATGCTCGTGGCTCTCAGATGATTTCTTGGCTCAATTTTTTCCTCAATTCTCAATTTCAATGTGAAATATATCTTATATGTTTTAAACCAGGTATTGTTTAACAACAGTGAAATGGCTGTTTATGCCAACCCTCTGTTATGTAGGCTAGTCCAAATAGACTGCTCCTGTGCAGCCTTTAGCAGGTCTTTAAGCAGTGGCTCAAGTACACAAAGGCCACTCCCGTGTCAGACATAATTTTGGGTAGCCAGTTGCGTTTGTTTAATTAGGTTTTTTTAGGTTATTTTCATGGATACCCTCCGCATTGTTCCCTGTGATGACAGATGATGGTGGTAACCCAAAATCTTTAAAAGAAAATACACAAATCGACACATTGGGAGACAACTACGAGTAGCAGAACAGAAGTGCATGGGTTTGATCCCACTTGGAACACTAGCTGTACACCTTGAGGCTAAAAACCTTTCTGGGACCTTGCCTTGGTTCTGGTAAATCACGGTAGCGGCAGAGGCAAGATGACGCTGAGCACTTTGCTGTGGCAGCAGTAAGTCTAAATGTCTTCAATGGGTGGGAAGAGAGAGAGACAGACAGAGAGAGAGAGAGAGTTATGACATAACATTGATTAAAAGATTTTGAGCTAAAGATTTTGAGCTGAAGAACACAGTCCTCATCATCACGTTTTACTGTACATGCAGATTTCACTCTGCGGTGTTTTTAAAGTGCTGTTGCTCTTTTAAGTATTACTTATGGAGGCTGTCCAAGGAAACGCTGCCACTGTCTGGATTTGTTTCTGTACATAACATACTGTATTTGTCAGCACATTATACCTAAGTAAGAGAAAATTAACAATTTGAGAATATGATTTAGAACGTGACAGGACATGAGTTTTCCCTTGGTAGCACATTAGGATAAGACAGTTACCTTGAAAAATGAGCATTCCTCCATCATACTATCATAGACATGAGATTGGAGATGGGAACTTTTACTTCACTTCTCGAGCGAATAGCAGCAACTCACTGACCTATAGTGACAAAGAACTTAGGAAGGAAACTAGGACGCTAAAGCTGTGTCAGCAAGGTTTACCGTCTATGATGTTGCCTGTGATTGTGTATTGCACTTATCGCGTCTGTGTTGTCCGAGCTGCTCCACAGAGCATGTTGTTTTGAAAGAGGAGCAGAGGGGGAAAGCCTCTATATGTGTAAGTATACTGCAGCTTTTGTAAGTATAGCTAATGTAAACAAAAGCTGAACTGAAACAAACTACAAAACAGCCACAGACTACAGCCAGACACTAGTATAGCAGGTTACAATGATCTGCTTTATAGAGTATGTTTGTCACTATAGGCCTTTAATTGCAGATTGCCATTAATTTTATGATATTTTTACCTGAGTCATTACACCAGAAAACAACCTATATCAATTATATTTGTCATTATTTCAATGCATTAAGTTAGTATGAGTGCGTTTCAGCTATTGAGAAATGAATCTCAGCTATTATTTAGCTTGGAAGTGAATGCAACGTGAATGCAATGCAAATGCAACATGAATGCAAGGCAGGCAGTGGAGCAGCTGTCACTGAGTTCAAAGGAGGCTTTCCCTCAATGCCTGACGGTGGTAGTGGTGGAGCCTGCAGGTTACATAACCAGCTAACTTGCTAGATCTTTACTTGTAAACAATGTCACATTTATTTTCCCTGTCAAATCACAGGCTACACAAATACCCTACCTTCTGCAGCACAGTATAGTGGCTACACTGTGTTGCAGAAAGCATTAGGGTTACAGAGTGTATGTTTGCTTACAAGATGTGGAATTTGTGCCTTGACATAAGATGTAGCATAGTTGTTCCTGGGACCATATTGTCCCTGAAACTCCTGATCAAATTAGAAAATGTGTCTTGTGCTCAAAAAAGCTAGCACTATACTGTAAGTATTTCTTTAGTGGAACAGAAATGTATCGACACTCGGCATGGAAATGGAAATCAATGCCCAATCACTACCAGTGTGCACATGGTGGATCAATGACACTCATTGTTTGCGGCAGACTGCCTGTCTCCCAAACCATAAGCTGCAGCTCCACTATCAACCCTGCAGTAGTTTTGCATTACATACAGTAGATGATCAGACATAATTAATGACTTATTCATACACGTACATAAATATGTAGTTACACATATGGTTGCACAACCTATTGGTTCAACATTTACTGGGACATTTTGGCCTCTGAAGGAACCTTGCACTGAATGACAAACATCAGAGCTTGTTGTATAAATGAGAAGCAAGTTATCATTAAGGCATGACAATAGTGAATACCTGCAGGCCTTATGCAATCCATTTTACATTCAGAAATGTACATTTTGTTGTCTTAATACAGCTGGAATATATTTTTTCTATATTTTTCAGTATTTAACACTTGAGAGTTGAGAGCACTGATGTAGCATGATAAACATTATCTGGTGAACTTGGCCTTTTATCTTAACCACAACCTAGAAAACGTCAAACCTAACCAAACTAAGACAACAAAAACCTAGGTCACAACCAGAGTGGAGTCAAACCAAATGTCCAAAGAATAATAAATGATATGTGCAAGCTAAAAATGCATTAGAAATGTGCAGCAAGCCGTTTACAAGACTTGAATGTCATCTTGTTCAACACAAGACCAAACTCACACATATTTAAACTACTTCCCACACACTGCTCAGCATTGTTTACATCTTACAATGTTTTTTTACAACTAATTACTGCAAACTTTTATTGTTCCCAAATTCATCCCTGTTTTTATTAGTTTGTTAATGAATCTATATTTAATCCAGGATTATGCTTCCCCCCCCCCCCCCCCCCCCGTCTGTGTTCTCCATAAAAAAGAAAATACAGTTCTATAATACTTTGTCAAATTGGATCAGAAAATACAGTGAATTTTTCAACACCAAAAGGCTAATGAAGGGAAATGATGCCAGTGCTTTAGCTGAGATACAGCCACCTACACTAAAACAATGGAGAAATACCATTGTCCCTTTATAAATGTTACTGAGCTTGTGTGTGTGTGTGTGTGCGTGTGTGCGCGTGTGTGTGCGCTCATACTCTGTTGGTGTTAACCAGCCGACCCCTCACAACATGCTGTAAAGGAGGATAATTGTGATATGAGGACATTTTATGAGCACACCCTGACCATATGGTGCGTGATACAGACTGCTGCATGAGCACAACAGCAACACCCCTCCACACACACACACACACACATACACACATACATACACACACACTTCTCTCGTTCAACACGCACATGTACACAAATACACACAAAAGGACACACACATCCCTAGAATCTGCTTCCTTCCCCTCCCTGATTAATCCAAATTAACCCATGCAGCGGATGTGTTCAGCGTTGGGGGGGGCAGTATGGCACTGCTTGATAGGGAAAGCTTATTAGGGAAGGGGAGGGAAAAAGGGAATAAATCCACCCAAAGGAAACTCAGATCAGAGGAAAAGTGTAGCCAGGCCTTTCTAAAGAGACATGGACTGACCTTCTGCCAGTTTTGGCATGAACCCCGAGAGAAATCAACAGTAAGTGCATCAGAAATGAAATGCCTTGTGCTATACCGTCGTTGTCAAATTAATTCAGTGCTATGATTATTGAGTTTGATTTCATGGACATATTGCTTTTTTCTTTTTTTTTTCAAAGGGGGGCAGAAAATTGCTGTTGCACTGCTCTCTGTGGACTTTAAAACATGTTGCACTTCTGGCCACGTCTCAATCGGTGATGTTAAGGCAGCTATTTTGCCTTTGGCAGCATCAGACGCCTTGCAATCAAAACATTTTTATCGCCCCCAAGTAGAGAGAGATGAGTAATCCGTTATCACAGACACGCCCGCTCGCTGCCTACTCCACTTTTTTGTGTTTTCGCATTTTCGCAAGTGGCTTTGTCATGAAATTCTGTCGTTTTTAGGTTGTTGTGCAGGAAATTCTTATTTTTAAAAGAATTTTGACAGCTAACAGTAAAAACTGGCCGGGTTTTTAAGCACTATATTTTATCTATTATCTTGTTTAGACATTGATTTTTGGCCAGACAACAACATATTGGGTAACACAACAACATCAATATTAATTTGTCTAGGACGACACTGTGTACTAACAGAGTATAGAGAGAGCAGTGGAAAACCAGAGAGTGGGAAAATCCACCCTAAAACAAAATTCACATCCACAACATAGTGGGCAATTCAAACAGAATCTTTGTTTTAACCTTTACACATTCCAAGTCAAGCCAAGTCTATTTGTATAGCCCTTAATCACAGTTACAGTGTTAAAGGGCTTCTCGGCACCCACATTATGAAAACTATCTATTAAAACGACACACTCCGACCCTCACAGGGAGCAAGGGAAAACTCCCACAATCACAAAGGCTACACAGAATGTATAGTTCACTTGCCAAAAATAAAAGACGAAGTAAAAAAACAAGACTGTTCATTAATCTTTTCTAAGAGCAAATGTTATTTTGGTTTTGTTCACTGCAAACATTTAGCAACACAGTCTGTTTGCTGCCAGTTCAGCCTGCTGCCAGCTGAGACTAATCTGCGGATGTCAAAGAAGGAGCCTGCCCAATATTTAGACAAAATGGCGTAATTAGCTTGGAAAAATATTACAGGGGCATTCACTTTTCATGAACTGGATATAGGTTCAATTACTATTGTATGGTATCAATTGGCAAAAGTGAGTTGCAAAACGGACATTTATTTATATGAAAAAGTTGCCGATAATTACTTGTCAAGATGGTCTGATCATGTCAGCTGTAATTGTAGCTTTGTGTACGATTCTTAAAATGATTTCTGTAATTCAAGTTCTCTTCCGGAATATAGCTTTAATGGTTGTTAATTGTGGGAAAAAAAACACACTAATTTGGCTAACAAGGGACAAAAATAGTCCACACAGATTAAAACACCAAAAATTAGACAACATTAGCATTTATTACAGTGGTAACGATGATTCACCTTATCTGAACTACATCCAGGTCCAGTTACTGTATCCACACCACCACTGTACAACGCCACCCAACTTACCATGACTGCTAATGCTGTATTAACCTACAAACCATCCACAGCAGCCAGACACCGCTCTGAACTCGGGGTAGGCTCGATATGAATTTGCTGTGTGTCCATGTCAATCTGATTACTGTCATATTCCATTTTCAGACTGTGTTGGGAAATAATCCCCTGGCTAGTCCTATGAATATAACTCAGCTGCAGACAGACATCACGGACACTACTGGGCCATGCACCGGATGTAGCCTCAATTCTCCAGCCTGTTTTAATTGACGTTTCTATTTATAACTGTATTATAGTGGCTGCACTTTCACTGCCCCATGGCAACCGTTAACTGATTTTAGGAATAGGGGTAGGGTTCGGAAAACACTCACTACAAGCCTACTGAAATGTCATCTAACAGTTTCAGAGTGTTGTCACTTTGCTGTTGAGATTCAGGCGGTTTAATATGCCAGCGTTTCTCAATCTGTTTTAATGTCAGAGAGCAGTCGTAGCCTCATATAAAGAGATGACTTCTTAACTTCAGGCAACTGCAACTGAAACCTTTTTTTTTTTATGTTTAATTTATCATACCCACCAAACAAAGCAAGGTGTCTCCCAGTGATAGCACAAAGTTTAAATAAACAGTCATGGCACTTTTGAAGGATAGTAGGCCATGTAACTCCTTGGCTGACAAAAGGATAACACTGAGGGTGGATTTTCTATGTTTATGCAAAATGAAATAATGAATTTTAGTTTCGTTTTTTTTCTACCCTTTTTTCCCCGAGAAGGATATATGGAATTTTGGAAATTAAATCTCCTTATAGTTCAAGTTCAAGTTTATTTATATAGCGCTTTAAAAAACAAAACAAGTTTGTACCAAAGTGCTTTACAGAGGTAGGTGGGGTCGCAGGATGTCACTTTCCCTCAATGCTCGCCTTCTCAACAGCCAGAAGTGATGTCAGTAGTACTGAAGGTCAAGAAAAAATACATTTCTGCACACCTAAAGGTCTTTAGATGACAGGTGCGTAGGACCACAACCAAAAAGGTAGATACTGAGAGAGGAATAGAATCCCGCACACTGTCTGTACTTGCAAGATAATTTAATACGACGTTTCGGTCATCGGACCTTCGTCAGGCAAACATTTTTGTTTGCCTGACGAAGGTCCGATGACCGAAGTACAGACAGTGTGCGGGATTCGGACTAACCCTTCTATTCCTCTCTCAGTAGTACTGAAGGTGAAAACAATCAAGCGAATCAATTT
Organism: Centroberyx gerrardi; assembly: GCF_048128805.1. NCBI lineage: Eukaryota > Metazoa > Chordata > Actinopteri > Beryciformes > Berycidae > Centroberyx > Centroberyx gerrardi. The sequence goes on along the minus strand of NC_136007.1, from coordinate 8,342,262 downwards.
AGCTTTACATTTTAACTACTTATTTCATTTCATTCCTTTCATTTAAATAATTCTATGACACCATTGCAGAAATCTTAACCCTCCCTGTCTCCTTTATTTTCTCCCCCAGGAGAGTCCAAGGCTCATCCTTACTCAGCATCCCCTCCTTCAGCCTGACAGACTGTGCGTGTCGAGTGGCTTTAATATTTAAACACAGGGAGTTACAGTAGCAGATTTCTCTTGTTTTAAAGACAGGGTTTACCCAAAGCAAGTGAGTTCACGTAGCCGATACTGAATTATTTAACTGGCCCAGAAATTAGCTTTTTCAACCTTAATTGCCCCTGAGTGACACAGCAGGCTCATTGTACTTTCCACCTCTTAACCTCACAGACTTCAACACCAGTGCTGTAAGACATGAAGCACGCGTTGCACACATGACCCTGAAACCTGCAGCTGCAACTAGAAAATGTTTGAAAACATTTTGTCAATTTCAATAATTGACAAAATGCAATCATTTTAACAGACCTCATGTATATACAGTATATATATATATATATATATATATATATATATATATATACATACATTCCTTTATATTTCAGAAATATTAAATGGTTAACATCAAGCAAGAAAGGAGATTGTTTTTGTTTTTGTTGTTGTTTTCCCCAAAATCAATATATAGAGCTTTGGAATACAACTCGTACTACTCAAGCTGAAAGTGAAGAAATTCACAGGCAAATGAAGGAAAACCATGGAAAGATTCAATATGAATGGATTCAGAAGACAAGAACACAGGAGAGCCACTACTGATCAACCAATGCTGTTGTTGTTTATTGTTGTTATATATTAACCTATTTGTTAGTAACAAACAACAAACTCTGGACCAGAAATCGAGGACCATGAAGACAGCCTGAATTAATTCTTGCAAAGAAATAAACCTGTTTCAAGCAGAACAAAAGAACGCTCAGATAATAGATCTGAACAAGACAAAATAATACTTAACCATCAGCCACGACAATTTTCATAACCTGCAACACAAGCTGGGGAAGCAACTGCTTCACATGACATGAGAAAGACATGAGAAAGCTCCAACATGATGACAGGTCAATCAAAGAAAAACTGCTATAATACTAAGCAGGAAGATTAGCTGCAGCGATAGGTTGAACACTTTAGAGCCACTCAACAGAGCTAAAACAACACCAACAGGCCAGCCAGCATCCCCCCCCCATAACACCTCTTGCAAGTCAACATCGACAAACTCAGGAACCAAGAAATAAGAAAGGATATAAAAGAAGAAAAATGTAAGAGCAGCAGTACCTGACAGAAGACTCCTGGGAGCTATCAGAGCAGACGGTTTGGCCATCCAAAAGCTTCTCGGACAAGAGGAAATGGCACCGTCTGACACAGCTGAAGGACATTAATAAAGACTCCCAAGAAACCTCAGAGACTGAAACAACTTCAATGGAATTACGCTGCTGCCACGCCAGGGAGAGTCTTAAGAATCAGATCTTGAAAAAAGCAGTTCAAGCAGATCATGCGCCGATCATACTGCCACCCTTTGAATTATCCTTAAATTGACCCTCCAGTAGAACATCTCACCAACCCTTACATTCATTAACTTCTGGATGCTTTTCAGAAAGGATTTAAGTGCCTGAATAGAGAGTTTTGTCCAGTACAAAGACTTTTAGAGTGTTATTTTCTAACTATTGAGATTATATGATTCCATTTTATGGCTGTTCAACTCTGGGTTTAAACCCCTCACCATCATCATCATCTCTACAATGCACACAACAGTGGTGGACTGTATTATTTTCATCTTTTATAACTACATTTTGACAAACGTCTCAGTTCATGTTGGATATCCGATGTAGGGCTCCATGACCAAGGTGGCACACTTGTCATATCATTGAAATTATTTTATATAATTGTTGCAGTAGTAGCAGCCTGGACTGGCTGGAAAATAAGGGCAGAGAAAGCAAACCAGTAACACTCTCTCCAACCACTTTTAAGGCGCTATTGAGCAAGGCACTTACGTATCACTTTATTTGGATCGTCCAATGTTGACACTCAACCGTCAGGTGACAAAAAGTAGATGTTCGAACAAATTCTCACTTGCCTATTTGCTGGAAGTGACTATGTAATCCTAACCCTGATTTAAGCCGTCCTGAACCCCATTTTACCCCTAAACCCAATCGTAAAACATGTCAGTGACAATCGCTCATCTGAACTGCTTCTTCGGCGATGGTAAAAAAAAAAAAAAAAAAAAAAAAAAAGCAATCACTTAGCTTGCTAATAAACCTACCAGCTAACATTGCACCATGGAGATTTTATAGCTTGTGATAGTTATGGTCTTTGGCTAGTGTACACTGCACCCACCAGAAGAAGGTGCAAGAATTTTTGGCTCCCAATGTTTCAACAGAAAGAGCAGTGAAGATTACAGAGACAGGAGCTAAAGAGGCTGCAAGAAAAGGGATAAGGCAGTCAGGGAGACTCCGGTGAGCAGAATGGCCCACTTCTTATCTCTGCTCAGACTGTGTGTGTGTGTGTGTGTGTGTGTGTGTGTGTGTGTGTGTGTGTGTTTCTGGCTGTCTCTGCACTGTGTCTGGGTGTATCTCAGAGTTGGTGTATCCGTGTGCTTGTGTGTGTGAATGCTGCATTGAATACTACAACATGAAGCACACTGGCACCATGACCCACTTTTCGACTCCATGGACATCAAATTTGCGTGCTGCTGCTGCTGGATTCTGCAGACAGATTCTACTGACATGCCAACAGAAACATAAATACAGTATTCTGCTGCCTGCAGGGTCTGATTACCAGTCCACTGGACTGAGTGGAAACTGTGGCTCTGACTGATGGCACTGAGCACTTATGGTAAAAGCTAGCTAGACATGAGTGGTGGCTGATGGGTTTAAAGCACCTTTTCAGTGTGATCGGATTCTTTTTCTCATTTTCTTTAATGTTTTCCATCCATTTAATGTTCATTCTGACTGTCTTTACATGCATACACCATAAGGATGGGGCAATATGATTCTATATGCGATATGGGGTTCACGATTCAATACAACTACGATACGATGTAATAAATAAAAGTTCAATAACAACAAAGTCTGACTGTGCAGAATTATGTTTATTTAGCCACAAATCTTTCTAGCAATGGGATTGGCTTGCTAGAATGTAAACAACAATGTCAAAATGTCATCGAGATTGCTACAGCTGACTAAAATGTAGCTAATATCGTGATACATTTTTCTGCCCCACGATACATATTGCCACATTTTCGCATTGCAATATATTGAATATTAAACTAACCCTAACCCTAATGCACCACGATTAACAATATTTTAAAAATCATTTTTGCCATACCTCTCAGGCTCATTCACCCCCATTCAATTCCACACAAAGAAAACGACTCCTGAGTCGTCTATCAGAACGCTAAATATCAGGCTATAAACTTTTACATCTTGAGAGAAGTTCTGTTCACCGTTTCATGTTAACGCACGCATTCAGGAACTCTGCAAGTTTCCACTGGCCGTATAGGACTGTATTGGAGAGCCGCGCACCCAGCTAAGCAAGCCACAAGTAACTCTATAGTGAAGCAATTGACAAGATTTTGGTCACAATTGATGGTGGAAAATTATAGGAAAATATAGTAAAAAATGGCCAGTGTTATGCTTTAAAAAACATAGATATTTCACAGTTGCTATATTTTGCTTACAAGGTCAAAGCCAAGCACACGAGTACACAAGCCCTTAATACTGGACACACTCCAATCATCATGAAACTTATGTTTATCAAAGACTATGAGTCAGTCAATGTAGAGTCATTTTCATGTCGACAAATAAAGGTGGCAAAGTGCTTAAAAGCGATGATTTGGATGAAGAAGAACTTTGGCCTACCTGCCCAAGAGCTGAGTATCTCTTAATGTATATCTGGTTGTGATCTGTGCATGTGAGCATGGGCTATCACATAACAATTTATAAGTCAGAGAGGGTTTACGCAATGATACCTGCCAGAAACTCTACATGATGCATGCATATCATAATTCATGCAAATTTATCCAAGTAGGGCCAAATGGTAGCAATTTGCATGTTTAGTCTAGTTAATATAGATGCTTGTATTTAGTACCTGTCACAATCTCAGTGGACAGATAACAAAATCTTATATGAACATACCATTCCCATATGGGCTTGAACCCCAGAATTAGCGTTTGGCAGTATATTTTCCCTTTCTGCATCACCCCTGGAATTCAGCTTCACCGATATAAATTACAAAAAACAACAAAACAAAAATAGAGCGAGAGCTTACCATTTTGCCCATCCACATGTGGGGCAGGAATCCAATCATTCGCTAATACCAGAGCTAGACAAGACAGACCGGTCCCATCGCTGATTTGACGTCCATGTGTTCGTCACTGCTGCTCACCCAGCAGGCACTGTTTGCTTAATCTATGTTGTTGTTGTTTTCTTTACAGTAAACAAAATCGTAGGTTTCTGGACTCTTTTTCTGATTTTCTAATCCAGGTTATGCAATCAAGCAGCTAGGCAAACAGTCGGTCAGACCAACGCCGGCTCTGCACCAATGCCAAAGAACAACTCAAGTTTAATCAGTCTGGGATGTGGTGGTGACGTTAGCTTGTCCAAAGTGTCATTATATGAGCTGGGGTGAAGAACCACTCTCCTACTTGTTTTGGGATTATGTTTGTCTGCTTCTTAGTTCCGGCCAAAAAAAATCACTTCTAATCCATCAGCCTGAGGTCAAAATACCATCCAGTGTATGAGGACAGCTGTACTGGATGCTGCAAATAAGGCCAAAAAGTGACTCAATATGGTCCAGGTTCATACCTACTGCACTGCTTATATGTGATTTAAATTATTACATAATGTTTTGAAAGCATTTATCAATACACAGGATATGATGTTAATATCGCTTGTGCCATAATCCAAGGTGAGCAATTATATAGAGGCCCAATTCAGAGTTTAACAGAATGATAGCTGAAAATACTATTATTTTATACAAGTACATATAATCACAATCCGTAATAACAGTACAGTAGCATCCATTAACCTAACGTTTATCAATACCAAGCCTGTAGGAATGTTCCAGTTGGGATTATTTGTGCTGATATGGATCAACAGTGTTTAAATAACGCGACTGTCCAATCCCAACTTTATGTTGATTCATCAATATACAGTATTTTTCACAATTTCTAACCTTCATTAATTGTCTTTTCTAATGCAGTAAGTTGCTGTGCAGTATGACTGAGAGCTAACCTAGTGCTTAATGTAGTATGTGAACAAATAGATGGAACTGTTCATTGATGGTAGAATGCTCCTGTGGTCAATAGATGGATAATAGATGGAATAGAATGTAACACAAGTGGCCACTAGATAAAGAATGTAGCTAAATGAATATCGTATTTTCAACTTCTCACACTTGGATATGAGTATCACAGCAGGCCAATCACTTAAAGACCAGTTTAATCTCATATCTAGTCAATCCTCCAAAACTGATCAGTGGCCAATTGTATCAATATCCTGGCTGACACTGTACAGTATCATCAATATGACACTTCTAACCAAAAGGCAGAAGGACATTAAGGCCGTAGATGAATCATACTGCTTGGCTGCATTTACAGAGGAGTTTACTCCATTATTATTGTGACAATGAGCACTTACACGTTCCTGCTCACTTCTATGTGGATTTTGTCAAACTTTATTCTACCTATTACTTTATATTTGATCTTCTCTTGGCATTCTGGGCTTCGTGAAGAGACATTTTGCTCCTCTGGTGTGGGCTGTGGTCTGGAATGGCTCCTGTTTTCGGCATTAAATCTATAAACCGTTAATTTGTCAATACAGCTGAGCTGACCCTAAAACAATACTATGACAAATGCCTTCCCAGCAGGGATGGAGTGTGTTAACTGGGCCAGTGTAACACCCCGGGGCAGATGTAGGATGTGGACACTGTGGCTCAGTCTGGAGGCCCTGTACCAGCAATGTGGGCTAGCAGCTTACTGTGGCATCGATATGGCTTACAAAAAAAGCATTTTCAAAATATTGTCTAATAATGTGTTGTGTCCTGTCACTGCATTGAAGAGTCGCCTTGCCCAGCAGTGAAGCGTGAACATCCTGTATCCCACAAAGGCGTAATTACATGATCCCATAGAGAAGCCAATGCGCATCTGTCTTTCCCCGAGGCACATGCATCAACACCTGGAAGCTTACTGGAAAGGCTACAGGTCACAGCAACACAGAGACAGTTGCTGTCAACGCATCGTGTGCATCCATCTTTTAAAATGGCCCTCGCAATAATAATAATAAAAAAAAAAAAATCCCTGAGCGGACACAAGCAATACCCTCGTCATCTTTGAAGGGCTTGTTACGCGCACAGGCCGAGATCTCCCACTTCCGACATGCAGGCTAGCCGATGCTACACGCCCGTGTTAAAGCTCTTTTCTGCCTGCACATCATCTTACACGGTGACAGCTTCTATTGTTTCAGTGTTGCCATCCTCACGCGTCAGAATAAAAGCGGCGGTGAAATGAAAAGGAAACACGGATCAGTGCTACAATATGTCGCTCGCTGAGATGATCAACCTGACACAAACCAACAGGCCCGCTAGTCCCAGTTCTCCCAGTTTGGACGACATTAAAACCCACTCACGACAACCAGCAGTTGCAAAACCCGTGCATCGCCTTACCTTGGAATCGATTGCCACCATGTATGCAGGTCTAATCTGTGTAGAACCGTGTCCATGGCATGTTTTTTTTTTTTTTCTTCCTCCGCTAGGACCTCAGCATCAGCAGCCCGTACAATGAAGCAGTGATGGTGGGTGATGCTGCTGGGAGCCCCGCCCTCCTCCCCATGCAGCCAGAATGAGCTCACTGGTTTCCAGCGCAGCCGGCTCCAGTACCGCCGCAGTCCCCCGCTCCTCCTCCAGCAGAGCCCCAGTAAAGCACCAGTAAAGCCCCAGTAAAGCCCAGCTGCTTCACGGCGGGCTTCGATCTCCTTACAAAATGCCGTTTAGCCAATTTACAGCATATTCTGTGTCCAAAACACCAGGCCTGGGACATGGGAAATACCCTTCCCTTCCTACTGTATGGTATTTTACTCCATCACTGCTTTTGAAGGGCTAGAAGACGATCCAGTCTGGAGGATAGGCCGGACTACTGTTACATTGTTACCAACTATGATATGGGATGTAAAACCCGGCTAAATCGTTTTATTTGCAGATTTTGTTTAAAGATTAATTAAAGATTAATTTAATTAGTCTTTATGGCAAATAAGTAATATAAAAGCAATTATTTTTCTGACAATATGATTGATTGTTGTTCATGTTGGTGTTTGTTTGCTTTATAATCACCAACTGGAGGTCATCTAGCCAATTATTTAATATATAGATACTGATGTTGATAGACGTTGATAGACGTCTTCTAGATGTGATTTTAGTGTTTAATGTAGGCTTTAATGTCTCATATTTTTCCCCTTTTGGGAATTTTTTGTCACCCTTGACACATAACGAGTGACTAGGCTTTGAAACATAAAATGTAGGCCAATTTATCGGCGCTATAGCATTATAAAACGTCTCCTCGGAACTCGGATCATGGGATTTTTTTCTCGGGATATTTCGGGGGTCACGGGACGGGAAATGTGTGCCAGCAGATACACTTTCATTTTGGTTCCAAAAGAAAAGTTGATCTGGGAGTGGGGGGTCAATCTGAATTGTTAACATGTGTTTTTGTCAATGGCAGAGGGGTTATGGGTTGCAGTGAGCTGTATGGATGCTTCAATACAAATTAAACGAGATAAAATGAGAATTAAGTGCCACCCCGTGGTTGGTCTCAGAATTGTGGGTAATTGTCAAACCCATTCAGTGGCAATGGGAGTGTACCTGGATCAGCTCAGGCTCCACTGGATAGGATTTTGCTGAACCATATCTGAAGTTTAGTCAGTATAAGGTTTATCTCAATCTTAAAAAAGGTGGGTTAACTATATTCTGCAAATAAAAAGGTGGATAAGCTGAGTTTGGGTGAGTATTGAATAAAATATATATGAGAATGGCTGTTTATGGATGTGACATGACTCGCTTTCAAGCATAAGGCTTAAAATAAACTAAATAGGCGAGCTGATGGGAAACAGTCAACCAGTGTTGTAGTGATTTCTGCCTTCGGCAAAGATGTAATTTGGACCTGGCAGAAAGTTGGAGTGAAAAGAAATTGTTCAAGGTGCTTTCAAAGCCTTGGGCAGTTTTGTTTCACTGGAAGTGATTAACTAGATATTGCCATTCAGAAATCAAGTAGGAAAACAAAGTGTGTGAAGTATTTGTTTTTGTATCTGCAACATGATAGCATAATTTTAATGAACCCTCCTTTATGTTAAAATGAACAGACATCTTTTATGTTTGGGGTCAAATTGACCCCAGCAATTTAAACCTACAAAAAATGATTGCAATTGAAAGTGTTACCCAAGTTTACACTTCAGAACATCAGCAAGTAACACATAGCACTTAGTCAATAATGAAAAAAACACCAATAAAAAGTAAATCTTCAGGTGAGATAAAACGATAAAAGAATCAAATCAAGTAAAATAGAAAGATAAAAGAACACAATCAATTTAAACAGTTAAAATGAAGGCTAATTAAAAGCTAAGCTGCAAAGATATGTTTTAAGCAGTCATTTGAAAATGCTTACAGAGCCCGCCTCTAATATTCTTTGGCAGGGTGTTCCACAGTAAAAGGCTGCATCCCCAATCTGGGGTGGGGTTTTGTCTTTCTAAAAAAGACAGCAGTAGAAGACCTGAGGGCTTTTGATGAAATGTAGAACAGCAGGGATTCTGTAATGAAGGCCGGTCCCAAGCCTTAAGAGCTTTGCATTATACAAGTAAAAGAACTTTTAAATCAATTCTAAAGGACTCTGGGAGCCAGTGCAATGCAGCTAAAACCAGAGTGATGCTCTCGCTTCCTTGTTTTTGTCAAAAGTCTAGCTGCAGAGTCCTGGATAAACTGAAGCCTCTCAATAGACTTTTTAGGGAGGCCGGTAAAAAGAGCGTTGCAGTAGTCCAGTCTACTTGTAACAAACGCGCAAGTTAGTTTTTCGGCATCTTTCTGGGTCAGGAAGGGCCGCACCTTGGCAATATTTCTAAGATGAAAGAATGCTGTTCAGGTCGCCTTGTTTATATGGGAATTAAAACTTAGGTCAGAATCTAAGATAACACCCAGGCTTGTTACTTCTGATTTGATTCAGGTTCCCAAGTCTTGTGGAGAGTTCTTCCCTTTTGGCTTCGGGGGCTGACCAAAAGGATTTCTGTCTTATCTTCATTTAGTTTTAAGAAATGTGTACTCATCCAATCATTGATAGCCAATAGACAAGTAGTGAGGGAGCTTAAGGCATCTGCATGATTTGGCTCTATAGAAATGTATAGTTGTGTATCATCAGCATAGCTATGGAAATTGATATTATGTTCTCTGATAATATCTCCTAGTGGAAGCGTATAGTGAGAAAAACAGGGGGCCAAGACAGCTTCCTTGTGCAACACCAGAAGGTAGATCATGTTTCTCTGATACATGATTTCCAAGACAGATGAAAAAGTTCTGAACCAGTTTAGGACACATTCAGGGAGACCAACCCAGTCCTCGCGACGATCTATGAGAATATTGTGGTCGATGGTGTCAAATGTTGGCATTAGTGCTGAGTGTCAAATCATTGACTATTTTGGTGAGAGCAGTTTCTGTGGGGGTCATTCCTATGTTCCCAGGGTCCTGAAGTCCCTCTGGTTGAGATAAGGGCAGGTTTGCGGTTGAGTGGTTCCCAGGCAGAGGAGGTGGTTGGGTTGAGGCATGGGGTCACTGAGGTTAGGGTTAGAGCAAGCTTACGGAGCCAGGCATGGACTTGTGATGGCTGGGTGGAACTTAGGACCCTGGGAACATAGATACGCTCCCTTTCTGTGCTGTGGCTGGCTCTGAAACCTGACTGAAACTTCTCCAGAATGTTGTCTTTGTTTAAAAAGTTGTTAATTTGGTTAGAAACCACTTTTTCAAGTATCTTAGTTAACCCTTGTGTGGTCAGGTCTGTGGGACCCGATTTCAATGTTTAGCCTACTAAAAGAAAAATGATAAAATGAATATTTTTTCAGACTCATTGGCCTCATTTTCTGTGAAGAACATGTAAAAGAACACATTTTCCCTACACTTTTATATTACATATGTGGTGTTCGGGTCCACTGGACCCGAGGGTAGTAAAAGTGTGGAAAAGTGTGTGTGTCGGTGAAAACAAGTAAAAATGAAACAAAAGGGTTTGCTGTGTGCCTTCACTCTGTCTTCCTCTTACCTGGGCCTGCTGTTTCAACATAGCACCAAGAAGCTTTCTGCTCCCACTTTTCCTGCACTCCTTACCCTCTGTAGTATGTGAAACTACAAAAAATGTTGCGGGAACCTGCACAATGTTATTTTGAAACATTGTAAACATTCAGTATTTTCCCACACTCTACCCCAGCCAGGTGCAAATTGGGGGAGACGCACAACAGATAAATAGCTTTGTGTGTGTGGCTCCTTACCACAATCGATCAGTATGGCAAAAAGAATCTCTGCTCAGAGGGCCTTAAAATCATTGTTGCAGAGAGAGAAGCTAGTGTGGAAGGAGCGTCTTCCACTTTGGAAGATGAATAATTTTTCGAATATGAGGATCATGTCTGTAAATTTAGAGTCTGAGATTGACCCTATTTTTACATAAATTGTTATGGCTGTATTGTTTAAAAAACCCAATAATGTTGTGGGTCCACCAGACCCGCGAACACAAAAACACGAACACCACACAAGGGTTAAAAAAGGAAGGTTTGGTATGGGCCTGTAGTTACTTAGGACCCCACAGTCCAAATGTGATTTCTTCAACAGCAGTTTCACAACAGCGGTTTTAAAGGCATCAGGAAAAACCCCAGCCTCAAGTGATGTATTAATGATTTTCAGAGCAGAGTTTGAAACACTATTGAAAACCCTCTTTAAAAATGTAGTAGGGACAGGGTCAAGAGAGCAGGTGGAAGATTTACTCTCTATTACAAACTTATAAAGTTCTGCAACAGAAATACTAGTAAATGCCCTCATGGATGTTTGCCTTTTACATGGTTGATTATTGAGATTACCAGCACCTGAAGCAATACTAGTATATACTTGATAGTTGTGATATTGTTGTTAAAAAAGTTAGCAAATTCCTCACATTTTGCATCAGAGGCTTGGCTTACAATGTCAGAGACAGGGGCAGGATTCAGTAGGATAGCCTTCGAATCAGACATATTATTTATGTGAATGTTTAGATCACCATTCAAAATTATTCTATCTGGTGATAATAGGTGATGCCAATTCTGGGAGAAAAAATTATAGTTGCCTAGGTGGCCGATAAAGTGTTAAAATAAGTACTGGAGCTTCAGCCTTGAGGACAAAGGCCAGATATTCAAAAGACGAAAACTCTCCTGGGTCAACCTTTGTACAGTTAAACTGATCTGAGTGTATTCCACCCCCTCGTCTGCCCTGCCTAACTGACTGATAGAAGTTGTAATTTGGAGGACATGCTTCAATAAGTGTTGCATTGCTATTTTCATCTAACCAAGTTTCCGTTAAAACATGAAATCAAATTTAAAATTAACAATAAGATCATTAACTAAAAATAATTTGTTTCTTAGTGACCTAACATTTAGTAAAGCTAATTTTGTAGTTTTGACAGGGCGTGAAACGGATTTTGAATGTTGATGGATACATATCAAATTCGATAGGTTTGCATGAGTGAGTTCAGTACATTTGATTTAGCCTGTTCGTAGTCAAAACAGGAATGAAGAGAGCTCCATGCACTGACGTTAAGTCTCTTGATGTTGATGGTGGGCCAGCAACACTGGGTCCCGGCTTGATATGGGAGCAGTCACAAGTGAACATATCAGTTGTTATGTTTTCCGGGGGCCAAAATATCAGCACTGTACCGGGGGAAGAGGAGAGGGGGGGCAAGCTAGAGGGCACCTGTTGGCGCTGTAGGCGAACTGTAGTGGGTCTAGAGCGGGGTTGGTGATGGTCTTGAGGTAGGTTAGCAAAGGTCTTCATTACCACAAAGGTCAGGGCGACGGGTCTGTTGTCATTAAGGCCTGTGATTCTTGGCTTTTTTGGCATTTTTCTGGGATGATGGTGGATGCTTTGAGGCATGCAGGAACTCTGCATTCTTCTAATGAGGTGTTGTATATGTCTGTGAATAACGGAGACAGCTGGTCTGTGCAGTGCTTCAGAGTAGAGGGAGAGACAGAGTCAGGTCCAGCTGCCTTGGGGGGATTCAGTCTCTTGAACAGCCTGTTTACCTCACTCTCACAGGTAGAGAGAGATAGTCAGGAGGGGGAGAGCTGTCTGGTGCATGTGAGTGAGGAGTATCCACAGTGGAGAGCTGGAGGAGGGGGATGGGGGTTTGGTTGTAGCGGTTGTGGTGCTGCTTAACTGTCGAATCTACATTAAAACCCATTCAGGTCGTTGGCCAGCTGTAGATTATTCATGGGGTGAGGGTATTTGGTCTTGTAATTTGTAATCTCCTGTAGCCCTTTCCAGACTGATGAGGAGTCGTCGTCTGAGTTTGTGTCTGCCTCCACTCTTCAAAGCCTTCTCCAGGAGCAACTGTCTGAGTTTAGCTGTAAACCATGGTTTGCAATCCAGGCATTCACGCACCTCCTCCACTGCTTCCCTGCTTCTCTGCTTTGATGTTTTCACCACAGGTTTAGCAAGTTTCAGTTGCTGCCTGTATGCAGGGATAAAGTGAATTAGTGAGTCCCCGAAGACAATAACCAAGGAGTCCAGGTTGCCTCTCTCCACACTCAGTATCTGGTCAGCGAGTTGACGCTGTCTCTCACACACGTCAGCTTGCGGGGGGATGTAAACACCGACTAGAATGAAGCAGGTGAATTCCCGGGGGGAGTAGAACGGTTTACAGTTTATGAAGAATGACTCCAGGTCAGGAGAACAAAACTGCAGTAGCGTGTCACATCGTTACACCAGTTTGTGTATATATAAAAAGTGATTCCTCCACCTTTGGCCTTGAACAAGAGTGCAGGTCATCTTGGAAAAGTTGGAAGCCTGGCAGTGGTACAGCAGAGTCCGGTATAGCTTCAGTCAGCCACGATTCTGTGAAGCACAAAACAGAAGAAAGAGAAAAGTCTCTATTTGTCCTTACCAGCAGCAGCAGTTTGTCCATTTTATTAAATTAGGAAAAGCCATGAAGTATCAAGCTGAAAAAATAATGTTAATCATGTTTTTAGATACATGAATCTAAAAATGAATGGGGTCATTGACCCCAAACATAATAGGAGGGTTAAATCAAACAAGTGGCAACAGTGAAAGTCTATAGTAAATGAACAGAGGTGTAGCCTAGCACGACTTCTTATTGTGAATATTCAAATCTGAAAAGAACTACACCATATATTTGTTCATATGCATATACATAACTTTTCACAGCAAGAAATGCCAAGAAAAGCTTGTCATCCCCAGCCTGCAGAGAGTTCAGTTCCCTGTATTTACCAAGTGGTGTTACCCAGAGCCTGAACCTCTAAATTTAGCCAGAAAGGCTGTTTTGCATTGGGAAGGCAGGACGGTCGATCTGTTCCACCCTCTCACACACACTCTGTAGTCTGTCTCCCCTCTATTAACCCCCCCACACACACACACACACACACACACACACACATAAGAGGTATGACTTAAATGCCACTGTTTCAGTCAACACCACCCACACATCGAGACACAAGTCCACTTCAACAGGACATTTACAACTTCATATTATCTACCACTATTTTTCCTCCAGGCTGCCATTGAACCACATTTTGCAGTGTGAGGATTTTGCAAATGCACAAATTTTGAGTGGCTTCAGGTGAAATTTGTTTTCACTGCCCACGTTTTTTCAGGAAGCATGGTCAACAACGGAAAGAATAACCCCTACACCGTTTCCTTGCCAAATGGATACCCAAAGAAGCATAAAGAGTTGGAGGGACGGGGGAACTGGGGGAACAAAGCCGAGTTCATCCTGACTGTGATGGGGGCAATCATCGGACCTGGAAACGTATGGAGGTTCCCTTACCTATGCTACAAAAACGGCGGAGGTGAGTTGGCTTCAGTTTTCACACTAAATGGTTTCCAAAAGGGGACTGGAGTTGTGAGGGAAAATGACAAATATTCCCGGGCACTGTCCTTATTCTGGGAGCTATTTAGAAGTAAAGCTCCTCTCGTCTTGCAGGTGTTTTCTTCATCCCATACATCCTGTTCATGATGACCTGCGGAATCCCCTTATTCTTCCTTGAGACTGCCGTAGGACAGTACACCAGCCAGGGGGGGATCACATGCTGGAGGAGGATTTGTCCACTGTTCGAAGGTAGAAAAAAAATACCTTTTCTGTATTTCTGGTTCCTTTTCTGGTTCTGTTAATATGCAGTCATCAACAGAGGTTGTAAAACAATCAAAACGTGGAGCGTGATAGACAGCGGACTTTTTGGGTGTAACTTTTAATTGGCGCAGGGGGAAGGATTGTACCGCAGGCAACACATGTATCACGCCGCAATTTCCTTTGCAAATGTATATTCAGGAAAATGTTTTTGCGTTCTCATATATCCAGCTGGATTTATAGATATGCCATGTAGGCGACGCGCGTAATTACGCACGAAGTCTCCGCTTTGTGGCCATGAGCGTAACTGAGCAGCTTGTCAGTCGACCGGACTGAGACACCCTACGGACACCGGTCTGCAAATGCGTATACATTGTACTTTGTTTTTATCAAAACATAATGTGGAAGTTTTAAATGATCATTTATAACTGACAACTGTGATTTGTTATGAATGTGGATTAATTGGCACGCTTTTTACGCATGACTATGCATTGGCGAATAACCCTCAATGCATGACCAAAAAAAGCTCTTGATATTTGACATTGTTGAGTCAGATAACGCGCTCACAGATACAGTGCTGAGCGAGGAGTGCAGCACTAAAACTTTTTTTTTTTTTTAATAACAGAAGAAATTCAGATTAACTAGTAAAACGCTTTTCTATCTATGCATCGTCCACACATTGTACATACATGTTGTATTGTTCTTGTTTCCAGGCATGGGCTATGCCAGTCACTTGATCATTGCGTTCAGCGCCACCTCCTACATTGTCATCCTGGCGTGGGCTTTCTTTTATTTATTCTCCTCCTTCAGCGCCGATTTGCCCTGGGCCAAATGTGGACACTACTGGAACACAGGTAGGCTGGTCCTGCAGCGAGTGGGGAGGGGCTGGGAGGCGGGCTTATACAGTAACGTTATTGGTAATGAGATATTATTTTAAGGGAGTTTTGGGGTTGGGCTTTTCTGGCATGGAAAACTTCTTTTTTGGTCTAGTAAAGAGGGATTTGATCATTTCTCCCAATAATATTCCACTGAAATATTCTCTATTCTCTATATTAAAACTCTCAACCACAACAATCTCTGATTTGAAGGCAATATCAACAGCAGCTTTGTTTAGGACCATGATAGCATAGGGTCTGTCACAAAAGAGTTTGTTGCTGTTATGGAGCTTAATGAAATGTTTTGTATATCAATCAAACCCTTAGGGGTCATTCACATGTTCATTTATCTGTGAGAGATGTAAAATGTCATATTCCAAATTTCTTTCCAAGGTTTGAAACAATATCAAATACTAACAGTAGTACTTTGAACTTTCTTGCACCAGACTCATGCATGGACTTCAGCAATGAGAATGTGAGCGTCAGCATGGCATCCAGAGTGAACGCAACTCTTCCTGTTGTGGAGTTCTGGCAGTAAGCAGCACTTTCCTCACAGAATGCTCTACTGCACACTTTCTTTCAACCTCGTTCTGCCCATTCTCTCTTCTCAACTCTCCCTCTCACTCCATATCCTCTCCTCCTCCACCACACTCTCATCTCTACTCCTATTTCACCTGACTCTGATTTCTTTCACTTTGTTCATCCTTTCTCAGACACCCTCCTTTCCTCCCTCCCTACACCTCTCTTACCCTCCCTTTCCCCTGCCTGCCATTCACTTTTTTTCCCCTCTCCCTCTCTTTTCCCGCCCCCTTCCCTCTCCATCCCACCTCCACCTGTCTCCTCTGTCCAGGCGCCGGGTCTTGAACATCTCGGGTGGCATCGAGGAGGTGGGCAGCGTGAGGTGGGAACTGGCCTTGTGCCTCATCCTCACCTGGGTCATCTGCTACTTTTGCGTCTGGAAGGGTATCAAGTCCACAGGGAAGGTGAGCGGATGAAACATTCATACATGAATATTTCACACATTTAAAAAAGAAAATCCCTGAAATACTGGCCCAAAACCTATTGAATATGTGAAACAGTTACATTTTCAACAACATACTTTAAGTAATTTCCAGTTATCTAGGCTATTTCCTCTCACTTGATTAATCTGATATTTTGTTTTGAAAAATACATATATAACAATATAACCCGATAACAAGACCTAAGGCTTTTTGTTGCCTTTAGAAGAGAACCATTTCACATCAGAAACACAGTAGGCTATTTGGTTCATATGCACTTTTATTGCAGATAATGTGTTCCTTACCATCTTACCTTTCAGACAAACAAATACATAATGTCATGAACTGGAAATATGAGAAAGAAAGTCATATAAAATGCCTTGTTGATTGTCCTTTGTCCTGATTGAGGGTCTAAGATTCAGGGTTGTCGTTTTCATTCATCGTTTCATAATGTGGGTGTTGCAAAGCTCTTTGAGACTGTAACTGTGATTAAGGGCTTTACAAATAAATTTGACTTGACTTCATCGTCAAGTACAAGAATTTGTCTTGGCAGAAGTTTTGAGATTGTTCAGCTTGGTTGTTAGTAGCATGATATACTTTATCAATTAGAGCGCACTTAGAACACCCTGTCTGGGTGTTTAAATTGATATTAGGTGTAAAGGGCCAGGAGACAGCTTAGGGCTGTGAGAGCCCAGAAACCATTACACAGGAGTGATGTGAAAGTAGTAATAACCGGTAAATCAAATTATTTGGGAACAGATTTGGCCAAAACAGCACTGTAGATGATCCTTTACATAGATTGCTACCCCACCACCTTTAGATGATCTATCTTGTTGGAACAGATAATAAGCAGACAGGTGGATACCAGTGTCAGAAATACTCGTTTTAACCATGTTTCAGTGATAACCAGCATATCAGGATTGGAACCATACTTTTAAATGATTTTGAATGTTACTTTTTTAAAGAAGAACCGTTGAGGTTAAATGTTTAAAAAGACAGAAAGTACTTTTTTGCCAGATGGGATTGATGCTCAATATCTCAGAACTGAACTCCTCCAAGATAGAACCTTAGAATTCCCAGATTACAATATTGTTTTTTGTAATCTAGATCAGATGATAACTTTAATGAGGTGTAAACCAACTGGTGTAACATGAATACAATGCCAGTAAAAAAAAGTTTGTAGTGAAGCCATATCTATGTAGCCAATAGGGAACTGTTGGTAACAAATATTGTCGGTGCATGTCTCGGGTTGCGCAAACATGAAACATGTTCATACATTTTACAGTCTTTGTGGAGAGGATTGTAAAAGCATGCAGGGGACAAAGCAGAGCAGTTTGGGGTTTGCCATTGTGAGTTAAAAGAGTCACTTAGTTCAATCTGCAGCTAGCTTGTAGCTAGCTAGCAGAGAAAATGAAAGAGGAGAAGCTGCCGGGAGAAAGCAGCTGGGATAGTGGGGAAGCTGTGGCTCAGCTCGAAAATGGACTCACTGGCTAACAAGAGTGGTGTCATCTGCAAACTTGAGTAGTGTGATGCACAGGTGGCTGGAGGGCCAATCGTTTGTGTATCGGGAGTAGAGTATGATGCAGTACAAATCCCTCCCACTGATTAGCATTTTTGCACTTGACAGTGTCTATGTTACTCAAGTAACCCAGTTATGGGTTGACACATAAATGCTCAATTGGTTAGAATAACCTGGCTACGCTCAGTTATAAGAAACGCGGTGAAGATGCCTGGCTTACTCTGATATTAAATGGATTACTGAGAGGCATTGAGAGCACGGCTCAGTCAAAGAGGGTGGCTGGCAGCTGCACCTTTTCATACTTTTTTTTTTGCTGATGGACCATTTTATCTGTGGACAGGAATATTCTGTGAAAGGGTTTATTCATGTCAACATGGATAGTCAATCGCACAGTATCAAAGGTGCATGTCCAGAGCGTGAAAACGTAGCCAGTGTCTGTGTAGGTGTCAGAACTATCACTTATACACCTGAAGGCCTCCCAGTCTGCAGTGCTGAGGTAGTCTTTTAACTGATTTACCTTTGAGATAGGTGGTGAATAGATTTGCCTGGCAGACTGGTTTTGTTTTTTCTGCATGTTGGAACCATCTGGACCATTGCAGGAATCACTCCAAGAAATGGTGAAGCGTTTGGATTGAACAATTATTCTGCTTTTACAATAAGTGTATTGTTTCCAGAGGCTTGGATCTCTTCCTGAACACTCTCTTCTTACAGCAGTCAAGTCTATCCAAGTGTGGGTGTATTTGGTTGGGTTGGTATGTCTGACTAATGGGTTGTATTAGGCAAGTTCAATTAAATATCACTGTCACAGGTTGGGTAGCCTAACAAGAGGCACACTATGGCAATGCTTTTTTTAACATTTTTATTAATTATGTTATGAAAAAGTCATAACTTCTTGAGTCATGTTTTCATGGGACACCAAGGGACCAGAAAATGGGTGTGTCTTTGAAGCCAAGTTCTTACAGATAGGGCAAATATTCGCAGTAGAAGCCAGACGCAATAAACACTAATGTGAACCTAATGGCAGAGTGAAATCAATCACCGGCTGTAATGTTTTTGAATTTTGTTAGATTGTATTTGAGTTTTTACATTTCACCCTCTCAGTTAAATAATGTAATGGTTACAAACCAGGCAGTTAGACCATAAGTCATTAGTTTTTGTTGCTATGTTGCCATCTTGGACCAAGTCAGTTGACCTATAGGACTGACTCAATACATTACTTCAGATTAGAGCTGACTACAGGTTCTGTGGACTCGTATACCTCAAATGCCACTGATGTGTTCATTACTCAGTAGAATCGCTGCTGGAACACAGATGTAGTGAAGAAAATGGATTAAAAAAAAACAATAGACTAAGTGACAGTTCACAGCATGTACTGTATGATTTCCTCTCTCCCTCCAGGCGGCCTACTTCACAGCTACCTTCCCCTTCATTATGCTGTTTGTTCTGCTTGTGCGTGGTGTTACTCTGCCGGGGGCAATAGATGGGATTATCTACTACCTCTGGCCTGATGTCTCCCGCCTCTCAGATCCACAGGTAGGTCCTTCACACCCACAAACACATAGAATATTCACACACGCAAACACACACACATACACATTTACTTAAGTCCACAGATAAACAGGAAATAACAGTGATGCAAGAGACACATAATGAGTATGTGGCATTCATTATAGAGATATGCTGTCACAGATGCACCCGTTCCACATCTGCTGTATCAAACAAATAAAACGATGGCATTTAACCCACAATAAATGGCAACTGCCGATGTTTGCTTAGAGTATTGCCAATATCTTGGCCCTGTTTTGGCCCTCCCCTGCCTGTTGGCGCCACTCACCACCAGTTTTACAGTTTACAGTCACACCAGAAACTCCAGTGACACTTCAGTTCACATTCAAAGATCTTGTGCTTCAGATTCAATCAATTCAGGAAGGACGTTCTGATCAAAATTCAAAAACTTGAAATTGGTTTGCCAGTAAACGACTATATCCAATCTCTAGACCAGACCCCAAACCGAGCAGAGTGTGTATCCAGTTTGCTATGTTTCCTTTACACATATGCACACACGCACTCACACACATGCATGCACGTACCCTTTCTTCTGCACTTTTCAGGTGTGGATGGATGCTGGAACTCAGATCTTCTTCTCTTATGCCATCAGCCTTGGGTTCCTCACCTCTCTCGGCAGCTACAACACTTACAACAACAACTGCTACAAGTAAGCTGAGTCTTATCCATCAAAATCAAAATCAGATCAGCTTTTCTGAGTGTAATCTGCAAAGGAAAATGTCGGTGTTAAGATTTTTGGTCTTTTCCACAATCTCTCTGCAGCTTCAGCTCCACTATTTTTGGGTGTGAATACTTTTGACCGCTTTTAAGGAAATTTGAAAAAAAAAAAAAAAGTCTAAAAGGAAAAATTAAAGTCTCGAGTAGATCAAAAACAATTCAGAATTCTATGATGAGCATCCACTGCTTACTCACTTAAACTTTTCTAGAGTTGCATTAATTTAAACGTCTCCCTTTTCCTTTCAGGGATTGTTTCTACCTCTGCCTGCTGAACAGCGCTACCAGCATCGTGTCGGGCTTTGCCATTTTCTCTGTTTTGGGTTTTATGACCTACGAACAAGGAGTGGATATTGCTGAGGTGGCAGAGTCAGGCAAGTATTGACTCATTTTTGTTCTTTTAATTATGCAGGAAGCGTTAGAGTGAACCATGTCATACCTTGCCTGTGAGGCTTGTTGGGCAATTTAAATTAGTCCAAGAAATGCTGTATCCTGCATTCACACTTACCTCAGTCTTTGTGGAGCGTACCATTGCCAAATCATGTGATACTTTATTTATCCCCTTAGGGAAATTCTCTTTTCACTTGCTGACCTCAGAAACTTCTCGCCAGGCCAAATACCTTGTTTTTGTCACTGTGTTGTTCTCTCGATGTTTTCCCTTGTTTCCCTTCCAATGTAGCAATGCAGAGCTAAAGAGCTTGGTTTATTAAGGGTGCAGATTTTTCAGACATTATTGTCATCATAAGTGATCTATAAGTTGTATTGACCTCTATTGGCGACCAGTAGGAATTGCAACAACATCAACAGGTTCCCACACACAAACAATAAAATCACATTTCACAATGCAGACGAGAAAGCGAGCTACTTAGAGCAGAGATCCAACACACATTTCTAGTGAGCAGGTAATACGTATATCACCATGCAAAATAAGGTAATAAAAGTAATACTTTGTCATTTGCTTTTTTTGGCTTTTGCAGCACCGTCCTCCATTGATGAGGAGGGGCGGGGAGTTTTTGCTCCAAACCAGACATTGGGCTGAGCAGTGGGTTTTGAAAGCCAGAAATCTCAGCAACCTGGCAAAGAAATCGTTGAGTCATTGGTATCGATCAACAACCCAGTCAACTCCCCGCTGATATTATGATCACTGTGTGCGATGGGACAGTAAAAATCGTTCTTATTGCCCTCTCAGTGTTGCTTGACTGTTTGATGTTTATAACAGAAAGTATTATGAAGAGTCAAATTCCCTAGTTCAAATCAAAGTCTCTTTCAAGCTAATGGAAAACACACACTCTCCTCAACACTTTTCTGAAACAGGAAAGTGAGTGTGTGTGTAGGGTGTGTGTGTGTGTGTGTGTGTGTGTGTGTGTGTGTGCACGTGTTGTTTTTTTAGTATCTTGGTAAATTGTGATTTTCGTTTAAGCTTGAGAGTCACTAGTTTGTATCCTGTTACTCTACCATGCCTGCTGACAACATTGCATGCAGACTTTGCGGCAACCATGCCAACACTGGCTAGCATTTTCCTTCCTGGAATACAATAGCGTATGCTTTGATAGTGTTGCAATTTAATGTTTAATGTTTTATTAAGCATTTAAAAAGGGGCATGGTATAAAGAAGTCTTTGTTTTAAACCTCTTTATCTATCTCCCTTTCCCTCTCTGTGCATGAATGTGTCTGTGTGTGTGTGTGTGTGTGTGTGTGTGTGCAGGTCCAGGGCTGGCCTTCATTGTTTACCCACGTGCGGTGGCCATGATGCCCATGCCTCAGGTCTGGTCGGTGTGTTTCTTCATCATGATCATTCTGCTGGGCTTGGACAGTCAGGTAACCACACAACCTCTCTCAAATGAATGAATGATTGAATGAATGGTTAATGACTGAATCAACATATTTTTATCTGTATCCCCACTAAGCTAGTCTTCCAGGATTACACATCAAGGAGACACCCTTATACATTTTTAGATTTTTAGATTTTCGACATTCTGTCCAGAGCAAGTTACATTGTGCGCAACACTAGAATAAGCTTCAATTCCTAGATCACCAAAATAACAAGCAACCAAAAGAGGGAGTGCAAAGGAAGTCCTTAATATTCCTGTTTACAGAACAATCATTGTAGCGACCAGGCCTGCTGGAAACAAAGTAAAAAGTCGCTGAGAGGCTGAGATAGGGCCTTGTTTGCTGATTGTCTGACGCGCTACCAAAAAAGATTCGCTGAGATCAAAATATACGTTTTCTAACTTTTATTAATGAAAGTTATCAACTTAGTATAACGTGCAGAAAATATACTCAAAATAATCACAGCGATCAGAGCCAAAAAAACAGCGGTCAACAAAAAATACGGCGACCCACTCACCCTCTCTCTCTTTCTATCAGCTGCCATGCAGGTGAACAGGTGCTGATATTAACTATACGAATATCACCGCCCATATCCATGTGACCTGATTATATCAATCACCGTGATTGTGCAATAACAAATAAACAACCAAAATAACCAAAATATAAACCAACACAAAATTATCCATTTATAATTCATTCTAAATTCACAATGGCTCCTACAATCATATAAGAGCAAAGTGCTAGGATAAGAAATAGACTAAGAGCTAAGGAGAGAGATGGAGGGGATCCTTCAGAGATCAGTAGAGAAATCATGACATTTTCGAAGTTTAAAATGAACATTATTAACATAACTCGACTGAAGACATCCCATGCAGATGGATTTACAGGGAAATGACTCTCCTCCCTCCCTTCATTTCCTTCCAGTTTGTCGGTCTGGAGTGTCTGATGACCTCGGTGGTTGATCTGTTCCCTACTTACCTGCGCCGAGGCTTCAGGCGAGAGCTGCTTCTGCTGGCCATCTGCACTGTGTGTTGTTTGCTGGGCTTCTCCCTGGTCACCGAGGTTGGTGCGGTACACATGGAGCGACACATACAGTTACAAAAACACTTCCACAATGTTCTGTGTACATTTTGAAATATATACATTTACCATTTTCCATATACACTGTAATGTCACTATACTAGATAATAAGATAATAGTTAAAAGTGCAGGTTGTGAGGTCTTTTTTCATGTTTTAAACAAAGATCTTTGGTGAGGAAACTTTTGTTGTTGACGTGTTTACTGACGTTGTTGATGTTGTTGTTTATGTTATCATTGTTGATGTTATTGTTGTCATTGTTGATGTTGATTGTTGTTGATGTTAGGGAGGGATGTACCTGCTCCAGTTGTTGGATCATCATGTTTGCAGTGGCACCACTCTGCTCCTCCTCTCTCTCTGCCAGTCTGTCAGCATCGCATGGGTCTATGGTCAGTATACACATTATAACCCACCATGTCAATATACCTTATCCTGTTTACAATAACCCAGATAAAGCTCTTATAGAGATTATGAGAAACCTGAATAAGATACTTAAGATACTTTACCACAAATCCTGAGGCATGTATACGCCTTAATTTTCATTTTGGGACGAACTATTCCTTTAACCCAGTAACTGTTGGTTTTTGGAGTCTATGTTAGCCCAAGTTTCCTTAAAGTCGAGATGAAACGGCATTTCGAGAGTATCTAACTTCCGTATCGTGACGTATTTCCGAGTGAAACAGGAAAGACAGGCGGGACATAACGTTGGGAGGAATTTGATTTAAACGTTGAAAAGTGGGCGTGTCATAACACCCGAAGACACACCCAAGTACCATGCTGTTGCTAGCTAGCTAACTAATGAATCTTAGCTCTGTGCGCTAAAAGTTGAAGATTGATTGATGGGTGGATGTCATGATATTATTGGTTGAAATTGGTTATGGGCATGCTTACGTGAGCACACGGCATATTTTGTTTTACAGGAAGAAAACATGATTGAATTTTGATATATATGCCAATTTTTTTTGGCATATATTGTTAAATAGGTGCACAATATGACCGGGGATGTGATCTAAAAGGGTTAAAAAGGCATTTTTCATTTCATCTCGACTTTAAATGGGGCAGGGATATGTGTGTTTGGGATATAAGGATGCATGTAAACAGTTCATCCCAAATAGGACCAACCCAGAATTTACCTTTCACATACCTTTCCCTTGCCCTGCAGGTGCTGAGCGTTTCTACGGCAACATCACAGACATGATTGGCTACCGTCCGTACCCAGTAATGAAATACTGTTGGCTCTACGTCACTCCCTTCGTCTGCTTTGTAAGGGTTCAGCCATACATTTAATTAGTTTTTTTTTTCTTCCTCTGTGTGTGTATATCTCTCTCACTGTGTTTGTCTCTCTTTCCATTCAGTGATGCACACTGATTAGCCTGAGAGTCTGTATAATGTGTCCATTCTTAAGAGAAATGCACATAGTTACTGTACTCAGAGCTATTTGCAGATCCGCGCGTTATGCACACATACTCACAGACAATAACACACACAGCTGTGCACACACACGCGCACACACAGCGGATTTATTGTATTGACTTAATCCTATAGCACTCGTCTTCACCTCTGCTCCTTTGACTCTTGCAGTTACCCCCCCCCCCCCCTTGCCTTCCTACCCATGAACTCCCAACCTCAACTCCTCTCTTTACAAGCTCATATATAAGCACAACACGAGTGAATCTGCAGCACATTAGTGTGATTTAAAGACTAATAAATCTGTAAAGATATATCATCCCTCCCAATGCTTATATGGTTAGAGTTTTAAAGTATTAATAGTATTAAAGTCTTTAAGAAAGTCTTGTTCAATATTGATTCTATGAAGTGAAACAGCAAAAGGAAATTCTAAACCCACCACTCGACCGATTCATCTTCTACATCACCTTTTTAAGGATGTACTGTATTTTATGGAGAGGAAGAATGTATGGGAGCTTTGTAGAGGTATTAAAGATAGATAGATAGATAGATAGATAGATAGATAGATAGATAGATAGATAGATAACTTTGGCTAATAATGTTAGTAACACTTATCCACTTTCTCTCCCCACATCACAGGGAACATTCATCTTCTCCATCATCAAACATTCCCCGCTGAAGTTCAGCAACAGTTACGTTTATCCAGCCTGGGCGAACATCATCGGCTGGTTCATAGCCTCCGTCTCCCTCTCCCTCATCCCTCTGTTTGTGGTGTGTAAAATGGCGAAAGGCAAAGGCACGCTTCGACAGGTGAGCATGATCATCGTCAAAAACCATGTGTTGTATTTGTTTTTCTCTCTTTTTCAAGTTGTGTGTTTGTGAGTGTGTGTGTGTGTGTGTGTGTCGGTGGTTGATCAACATCCCCGCAGATATACTGTGATCATTTTGTGCTAGTCTTTCCTTTCCTGTGCTTTGTCAAAGATTTCTCAGTATACTGCATTAGGTTTTCTCACTACTCCTTTTGTTTTTCACAAGAACAGTTTTGTAAGAAACACCCTTAGGATTACATGGATTGCTTGCATTAAGATTTGTAGGAAGCCATGCCCCCTTTTACATCACAGGTGTACATTATTGGGAAATTATCAGCTTCCAGTTGTCTAGGTTGTACACAAATTGTCAGAAGACACATTCTCATGTATTTTCTGGTGCAGTCACTTAGCCACCCCTATTGGTGAAAGATAGTTTGCTCTTTTACTTCTTCACGTTGTAGAGCTTTCATTTGTCTACATGAAGAGTCAAGTCCTTTTTCCGTGGAAACGACTACTTGTTGGCCAGGCTGTACTGCAAAATGTTTATTTTCACCTTCTTCTCACCTACCTGCTGAATTCTACTTTACTCGTCTCTCTCCCCAGCGATTCCTGCTGCTGTGCCGTCCCGTGGACGACCTTCCCATGGAGCTGGAATGTCCTCCTGCACGGGCATCCAACGGCACCGCTGCCCACACTGAACTCAAACCTCTATCCCACACTGGGGCAGAGAGGCTCGCTCAGTGAACACAGAGAGGCTCTTGGATTGAGAAATGTACGTTAGTCTGTGGCTCGGTACGGAGGTCATTACAGCATCCTTTCTCTCTGGCTGTGGGTTTTTACTTTTTCTTCCTTTATGATGAAAATGCGCCATCATTTGGTAAAGATGGAGATTCTGTGTGTTGCTCCTGAAGGTGAGCTTGGCCTATGCCAAGATTCACAAAATGTAAATCAATCCTGAAAACCTTTTTATAGCGTGCATATATCAGACTCACTTGTTTTTATATTGTGACTGACAGTATATATTCTGAACATAGTGATTGTTTTTATGCCAAGCAAGCAAGACTGGTAGCTTGGCATAAAATACATATGCACATTACTGCAAAAATGTGGCAATACCCTATGTCATTTAGACATATTTACTCGATAGACATATCGAATGAGCTGGAAGCGACATGTACTTGGCTCACAGTTGAATATGTTGTTTGGATCATTGTTGGTGCACGCCTGTGTGAGTGTGTCACCAGGTGTGTGTGGTATTTGAGTCTATCATTGTACAGTAAAGTTTGATTAAGGACACAAAGTATAAAGTCAGTAACAGCAGGGAGCATCTTCTCTCCCCAACCAGTCCTCAGTAATTCACACTTGGAGATGCAGCAGCTCCACTACCTGCTGCGTTCCTTTACTGGCCACAGAACGAACCGAGCTGATCGATGACGGGTATTTTTGCTCAGTGACTAGTGCCTACAAAACAAAGACATTCCTCCATTTCTACTCTGCCACACGTAAAATTATGAATATGTCCTGTTATGTATCTTGTGTATAGTTGCACTCCAAAAATATCATGTTTGCAGGTGATTCTTTGAAAATGTTGTAAAACTTGGGTTTTTACGGAGTTGTATTTCCCCCGAAACAAATTGTACGTAAACCCAAGATTGTGAGATGGTTCAATCGTAAAAAACGAATTAACTAACCCAAAGTCAGTTCTGTAAATCGATCAACAGGATTGTAAACCTGTGTTTTGCGGGTACAACCCTCAGTTTATGATTATGAATCACCATTTACGTCTATACAGACAGACAGATTATGTGTTTGTGATTATGTGCCATTCCCAACATCACTAATAACTCTTAACTGGAGCCAGTCAGGAAAATATGTTGATCGTATGTTAAGGATATCTAAGTTATGAAATACTTACAGTTTGGCTTTTTTTACGAAAAGTTCAGCTGTGGCCAACTTTTCTCGGCCAACAAGCCTGTTGACCGTCAGTCGAGTTTCCCTGGTCTCTCAGCTCTACAGGAAATTAATGGACTTCCGGCAACTTGTTGATCGTGACCAATTTACAGTTTATGAGTGATAAATAATAAGCTTTACCTCGCTGTCACTCTCACCTCACGATAAGTCTCCCTCACACCTTTGATTGATGTATTGTATTCTTTTATCTTTTTTGTTTGTTTAAGTTTGTGAACTGCCAGCTATATAAATGGTTGCCTATACAGCTATTTCCTTGGTTTTCATGTAAAGAAAGGGACATTATCTCTCGGAAGTAATCTGAGTGAGACACCTAAACCAAACCTGAAGTACAGGAGGGCACGGAAAACAAGCAATATTCATTATTGCACATTATAGCAAGGAATACACAGTAACTTTATGAGTGTAATTTCATCCGTTCGACAACCTTCACATTACCTCTCAGTATCACACTGACCTCAGTCTTATCCTCTAATGGTTAATAAATGACTGTTACACCAAAATCCTTAACGTGTTTGATATGAAAGGCTTCATTCCAAAATGTTGTGTATCCGTTTGAGATTTGATTCCTGGAAGATGATACTTAATTTTCTTTTTTAATTACAGATGATTCAAGCCTTAAAAATGTGGGTATCTTGTAGGTAAAGGCATGAGGAAGGCTACTAGCTTTACCTTTATGTCAGCAATAATTTTGTAAAAGAGGGGGCCACTTTTTAAAATGTTTAATGTCTCATTTTGGAATTAAACTCTTCATCATTGGTATTAAACTTACTCAGTTCACTTGATTTTTAAACCAAACATAATAATAGCAAGCCTATCAACCCAGGGCTATAGCTGAGTCTCAGGGCTGTATTTTCAAAGTTTTGTCATATCTTTGCCCAAGAAAAATGCAAAAAATCTCAAATAACAATGTTAAAATCATGTGTTGTATTTTGTTGAAGTATCATCAGTGACATTAATTTCATAATTGTTTTGAAAGATTTACCTCCAATTTTGGTACCCTGAACAAACTGTATTATTTTAAAACGTTTTCAACCAATCACTGGGTGCTGTTGGAAACTTTGATCTGTGTAGTGCTGCAATATATTTGTAAAATAAATATGTATACACCCTGTATAATGCTATAGCCTGTTCCTCTTTATAAACCTCTTAACACTATGGTTTGTGCCATATAGCTACATACAGTATATGGAGTTGTGATGGGATATTTCACCTAAATATAACTTGATTTGAACTATAATTTGATTTGTGATACATAAACACACAAACACACACACACACACACACATACACACACACACACACACACACACAGCACATTCTCCACTGTTAATAAGTGATCATTTTCAGTGAGAATTATTTGGAGTTGACAGCTGTTGACTGGAGAGAGAAAAGTGAAATCTTTAATTTCTCTTCAGCTGTGTTGTTTCATTAGGTTTGGAATTGAATAAAGACCGCCAAGGTTTGAAAAAGAAGCAGTATTCTTATATGGAGAAACTTGTTCCTCTACAGGCATCAAATATCAAAAGTGTAAGGAGTGAAGATGACAAGCAACAGGCAGGTAAATGCAGTATGTATGAATTGGAAAACACAGGAGCAGAACTAGTTTGATGATCTTTGTTACAAAACTCATGATTGTGAAATGTCTTGTACTGTTTAATCCATGTTCGGTGTACTGGCTGTGTGGCTGCAGAACGGAGCAGATCGCTACATGGTGCATCATATCAACACAGAAGCAAATATTGAATGATCAACCTAGTGTCTTTACTGTTGTTGTTGTTGATTAATCCATGTGCACTGATGTACATTTTAAATTCTCGAGGATTAGAGTGTGCATTGGGCCTTGGGCTGCTGTCTTTAGAGGAATCTCTGCCAGGAGATAATTGCCACTTGAAAATTTCACATGAACGCCCTCCAAAGTTGGATGGTGCAGTTATGACGCAATGATAACCTTTTGCCTTCTCAACATGGCCAAAAAATTGTGCCAGTCAACATACCCATGCACTTTTATTGCAAGTTTGCATAGCCAGACTAACCTAACATTTGACTTCCACGTTTGTTCATCGTACGTCTTCCGGGTTTGTTTTCCAACAAAATAGCACATGACTGCAACGACCTTCTCACCAGCACATGCACATGATGACACCCTTCCTCCTAATAATGAAAATAGCTAAGAATTTGCACTATTTGCACTCCTCCTGGCATAATGTCATAATGTTAGTGGTAAATCCCAACCATCTGGCACCAAGGTGACCTCCCCCCCCCCCCCCAAAAAAAAAGAGAGTGTGTAAAAAATTAAAGTATACTTGCTTGTTCTTAGATTAAAAGTGCACTGAAGTGAACTTCTTGTTTCTAAGGGGATGTTATGCTGCCACAGACTTGGATTGGGTTTTAATCTCCAAAGCGTTGCCAAGCCGCAGCGTAGCAATCCTTCCAAATCCAAAACAATCAAAGGAGAAAGGGTGACGAGGCCATGGGAAAAACAGGAGAGGTTTGGATCCAAAAGCCACAATAAATACAGCTGTTTGTTCCTTTCTTTGTTCAGGTTGTCAGTTCTGTTTACGGGCTAAACAGAAGTAAGTTAGCTGTCCTTTTTCTGTCGCATGGTCTAACACAACCAGTAAGACATGCTTTTATGCTGTGGTGCGCTGGGATACTTCCTCCAGGGAAGAGCACCTGATTGTGCTCTATTCCTACAGGAAGCAGCTGAGAAACATTAGTATTGATCATCTGTGGTTGGTTGCTGTCCCGAAGCCTTTCCTTCAGCAACCGGGAAGTGCTCGGACGCCACTGACACTCCACAGTACCCAAAGTTTCGAACTTTGAATCTCAAGCAAAAAACGGTCTCGCACAATTTCTTGAAATGAGCATGAACTCTGAAGCACAGATGACGTTCCTCCTCCATGTGACAAGAACATAAATTGGACAAGCCATTTTGTTAGTCACATGACAAGGTTTAGGCAAGTAAGACAATTTCGGTTAAGGTTAGGGTTAATGTTAGGTTTAAGCAACTAAAACTTTGGTTTGAGTTAGGCAACTAAAACAAGTTGGTTAAGGTCGGGGTAAGGTTTTGGTCATGGTTTCATAAAAACATTGACTGATAGATTACACATTTCTTTTAATGAAATCCTATCACTTGGGTATCTCATTTTATCTGACTGAACCCAGGGATGTGATCAAGAGCATAACAAGTGGGAAAACGCAGAAAAACAACAACCTCTCACGGAACAACCTCCCTCTCACAGGATCTTATCATAATATTTTCACGGTTACTTGTCTGTTGTTTGTAGTCTTGTGAGAGCGTTTATATAGGAAGCAGCCTATATCTATCCAGTACTTTGACAAAATTACAAACAGTCAAGCTGTGCGTCTGTCTTTTTGACTCGGATCGAAACTGATCTGCCTGGGAGCAGAGGACAGAGTTAAGCTCATGTATCCACACAGACTCTCACCCGACTTCGCCTCTTATGAGAGCGAACTGGCAGGTGCTGAAGTTGTTAACAGACTGGGCCCTTCAAGCAGGAGCTGCAGGGGCACGAGGCCAGCAGAGCGGTTACATACTGTAGCAGGGAGGCTACAGCCAAAGAACCGTGATGGGACAACAAGAGGCAACAGAATAGATCATTTTCAATACTCAAGCTGCAATATTCTGAGGTTCTATCTTTTATAGAATGAGGAAACCTTTAAAACAGGCTCGAAAAATTATTATTTATTATTAAAGGGTAACTTCGGTATTTTTCAACCTGGACCCTATTTTCCCATCTTTTTGTGTCTAAGTGACTAAAGGGGACAACAATTGTTTAAATTGGTCCAGTATTGAGCGAGATCGCTTCAGCCGACTGCCGCGAAACGAGCTGCAATGTAATCGGACGGGGCAAATCGCACCGTCAATGTACGTCCACTAAAAGTGCTTGTTTTTGCCACTGACAGGCTCAGATTGTTATTATAAGTGTCTGACAACATTATGGAAAGGACCCTACAGAGAAATGAAACGTTTTTCTTGCTTGATCCAGTCTGTGTGTAACTTCCTGCAACAACTCAACTCTTGCGAGACTTGAGCGAGACTTGGTTACACACAGACCGGATCAAGTGAAAGGTAAAAAAAAAATTGCTGTCCCCTTTAGTCACTTAGACACAAAAAGATGGGAAAATAAGGTCCAGGTTGAAAAATACCAAAGTTACCCTTTAAGGTTATACTTCACAATGAAATGAAAAATGACTTTTTAACCATGTTGGCTAATTGTCTATATCATAATGTACAGCTGTTTAACAAGAACAGCTAAAAAACTTTTTTACATTTTTGTTTTCTCGTATTTTTATACCAAAATCCCATTACTTTTACTTCCTGGAAAATGCCCTATCTTTATTGGTCACATTGTGGCGTCCCGGTAGACTTCCATAAAAATTCCAACCCAATCACAGATTTTTAAACAATCCTCTGCCCCTAACATCATATAAAACCTGCAACTTCACATCTTTAAGTGACATGTAATTGTGGTGCATTTTTGGGTGGTCACCCCGAAAACCCTGTTTCCTTCCCCTGAGACTCCATGGCTGGAATTGATCAATTTTATTCATTTATTCAAGATTATGCATAAATCAGTTCTGAACTTCTGTGTCAGATTCAGTGTCTTGCTCCAGTTGTAAAACGGTCTCTCTACTCACTGTCACCATTCATGTCATGATTCATATTGTAGTTGCACAAAAATTAAAATGATCAGATGATGCTCAAAATTTAGTGCAATGACTAAAATGAGTCCAATGAAAATGTGATTACACATTTTGACATCTTTTCATGGTCTGTAAGAGAAAAAAATGAGTGAAGTAGTCCATATATGATCCAGACTAACACTCCACAGCTTTATACAGTTGCATTCAATATGGCCAATTATGATGAATAAATGGAGAAACAAAGAGTTGAAAAAAGCATTAGAAAATACACTTGGGGAATTCTGGCTATTAGTTCTTCATTAGATCAGTAGTTGCAATGATGAGCAAGTTGAAGAGGTATAGTCCAAAAAAAAAAAAAATAGTAGGCTACTGCTTGGCTTCAGTAAAAGAGAAGTAAAGGCTGTCAGATTGGGTAAAGTTGGGTAAAAATATGATATGATAAATATGATTGGCTGAGAAACTACCTGAGAAACAGTTAAAAAAAAATAAAACAGACAGTAAACCTTTTTAATAAAAGACACTGTTTATTGAGCTCCTCGTTTGTCATCTTGTAGAAAGAGCAACAGATGTAATAACAGTGTAATAATTTAAACAGACTACATAAATAAAAATGTAATGGGCGTGGATGAAATGTAATTCTCTGTAATGGTTGAAGGTGCCAATAAAAAAAAAGCAAACAAACAATAGAAAATAAAGTGACAAGGACAATAGAGCCATTTTTTTTTTTTTATCATAATACAAAGTTGTCATTATGTCTTCTTATTGCTCATTCTCTAGAGCCTTTTTGTGGTATTTTGTGTGTGTGTGTGTGTGTGTGTGTGTCTCGATGGTCTACGGTCACTCAAGATGTTTCTCCCAATTTTCCCTGATGTTTTTCTTGTCAGTAAAGAGCAGAGGGAAGTTATTATCCTTGAGATGGTTTGCCAAATTAACCTCTATAAGGAAAAACCCGTCCCAGATCAACAGCCCTCAGCTATACCGAACATGTCAGAAGTCCTGGGTGTGTTTGCAAGCTGATACTCCTGAGATTTGGCAGCACACCTCCCAGAAACTGCCAAACAACTAGCAAATATGTTCAGACTCTGTGACATTAGTGAGCGCGATGACAACACGTTTTGGATCCTGAAATGTCCTTAAACCATCTTCAACTTCTATAATATCTGAATAGTGAACAAATTATGATTTAATTCAGTGAATGCTGATAAAAGATTTAAAACGAATGCGTGACTGTGTGTGTGTGTGTGTGTCTGTGTGTTTATAAAAACAAGATCAGCAGATCAAAATGATAACGTTTCATATACAACCTTGTGTTAGTCAATTGCATTTATATAAATTTAAATTTCATTGATTAATTTAATTAACTTTAGAAGAAAAAATGCATGACAAAGCAAGGAGTTAAGAGAAATAAGTTCTGCCTCTTCTGATAAAACAAAAAAAGTTATTCTCCAGCCAGCAAAGTTTACTCTCATATCCCGTTTTTGGAAATGTTCCTCATAAAATCTTAGTAAATAATAAAAGGCAAGTCTGGGGAGAGCACGCTTATGTATGTATTGTATGTTTGCATGTTACATGATTGCAGGAATGAAGGCACTACCGGTGTTTGGTGTTTGATGTGTGTGTGTGTGTGTGTGTGTGTGTGTGTTCAACAGGTATGAGGCGAGCTTCAGTCCACTTCTGTCAGGCCGCAGGGTCTCCTGAACTCTTGTCCTCGCTCGTGAATCCACTTGTTTGACACTGAGAATAGAGAGAAACTGTGTAAGTACTAAGAATAGCCAAGCTAGTAGAGGGACAGGTACAGTATGCCAAATAATAATAATATGTTAAAGGGTAATTCCAGCCATGGTGAATGTTACGCACATTTTCCAGAGGCACTCTCTCCCTTATGAAATTCCTGTTTTTGTTGTTTTGTTTTATTTTTTGTGGTAACATGTAGCTAAAGGTTTAGGGTTAGGGTTAGATGTCGTACATTTTCTACATTTTTAACAGGTCTCATAGTAGATAAGAAACAAGCTTTTTTATTCTCATTAGGTCCAACTGATTTGTCTGACTACATGTTGAAGAATAAAACTTGCTTACTTAGCACCTTGCTGTAATCCATTTCACAAGAACAACTTTCAGATGGAAAAACTCTTTTCCTCAGCTGAGAGGCTTGAAATGAGGCGGGATGTAACCGCAGAGGAGGTTAGTGATTGGTGAAAAGTGCTGTCTAAGGCGGGACTTCCCATATAAACAAAAAAGTGTTCTTGTTCCAATGTTTCCATTTTCGCCTAACGCCATAAACACGCCTGCTCTTGCCCCGTTCGTCCAATGAGGGCTCTCTGAATGTGTGCACTAATTGAAAATGGTTCAATTATTATTGTGTATTTGGATAGGAACTACTATTCATTCACCAAAGTTTTTTAATGCTTGCCTAGCATACATTTTGTGTACATTACTACACTTAATTTTCAATCTCAGAAATTTGGTTTTGATATCGTTTGGAATTGAATGAAAGATAATTGCATCTAGAGATAGGGAAAAAAAATCACATGATAATTTTTTCTCTGATAATTGCATCTGATAATAGAAATCCACTGGGATTTTTTGAAAGGAGAGAGGGCTCACTGGAAAATGGACTTAACATTCACTGTGGCCTAGGTTGTCCTTTAATAAAGAAAAAGAATACAGAATAGTGAAAATAAATGTTACCAGATCTTGCTAGTTAATTCTAAATTCAATTCATTGTCATCAATTTCGCTGGATTGAGAATCATCTAATTCTCTTCCCAGCAAATAATGATGGGAATTTAATAAATTCCTGTCAATTCAATTTCAGCCAGAATCAAAATCTGACTCACCTCATTTACTCCCTATGTATTGATTATGAATCCGAATCTAATCCACCTCATTAAGTTCATATTTAATGATAATGTATCTGAATTGCCACTCACCCCATTTACTTCCTACTAGCACAGGACAGGCTGCATGCCTGGTTCTGTAGTCTCCCTCCCCGCTCTTGAACAGATTGTACCAAAACACCGCGGTCCCCTGCGGAGAGACGAGACAAGCAGGAACATGAGGGAAACACACAGCGAGTAAGAAGAGGAGCAGGAGAGAGACGATCCAATCCGTAACGGGACAGATGCTAGATAAAAGTCGACTTGGAGCACGAGTGGAAAAATGTCCCCGCACTGGATTCAAGCTGAGAGCGGTTTATTGCAGCAAAATACCGAACCAAGTCTTCTTCAAGCAAACACAACCATAAAGCACGTGTACACAAGCACTGCACAGCAAGTAAACACAACTGCACACATGTAAACAAACACTAGTCAAATATTCCCCAGGTTTCTCAGGGTTCGGACACTGAACCTTGAGTTCTGTGGTCCTATATTGCCCGAGTCAGACTCGAGTCACAATTTTAATTGCTTGAGACTTGGCTTGATACATGAAGAGAATACTTGAGACTTGACTTGGGACTTGACTTTGACTTGTACTTTGATGACTTTGAGATCTTGTGTCTGTGTAAATGACTTCCACCACACAATTTAATTTAAATTCTGTTTTCTGAATTTGTATGGATTGAAGTTGAAACTGATTATAGAAATCAAACTCATGATGCACTTACCAAGTCTTTATCCGATTACTGTAAAACGAGATTGCATTGAAAAGTCCTAGATATTTAGTTTTTTAAATTGATACTGGACTGGATTTGTTCTGACATGACTTGGTGTTCTACATTTAGACTTGGGACTTGACTTGAGACTTGTGACTCGAGCAAAGTTGACTTGGTCACACCTCTGAGTATGGTATATGACATGTATATGATGTAGGATGGTATATGACATGTATATAATGTAGTATGGTATATGACATGTATATGATGTAGCATGGTATATGACGTATATGATGTAGTATGGTATATGACATGTATATGATGTAGTATGGTATATGACATGTATATGATGTAGCATGGTATATGACATGTATATGATGTAGCATGGTATATGACATATGATGTAGTATGGTATATGACATGTATATGATGTAGTATGGCATATGACATGTATATGATGTAGTATGGTATATGACGTATATGATGTAATATGGTATATGACATGTATATGATGTAGTATGGTATATGACGTATATGATGTAATATGGTATATGACATGTATATGATGTAGTATGGTATATGACATGTATATGATGTAGTATGGTATATGACGTATATGATGTAATATGGTATATGACATGTATATGATGTAGTATGGTATAGGATATGTATATGATGCAGTTTGGTATAGGATATGTAAAGCCCTTTGAGACATGCTTGTGATAAAAGGCTATATAAATAACCTTGACATGACTTTGTTGAATATGAAATTCAAACTGGCCAATAAACACATTGTGAGGTCTGTTATTTCTGTCTGAATAACAGACTAACAGACCACTGTTCCACATCTAATCATATCAATCTGCAGTCAACAAGTCTGGACAGTGTTATTTATTTCTAATCAAATTAACTAGCAACATCTTGTTCCAAAAAGACGTTACTCCTTGGTTACTGCTGGACTATGTTTGGCAGAAGCTTGTAAGTTACTTTAGCTTGTAGCCTAATTAAATCACTTTACATCCAAACGTTGTGTCAAATGATGGATGTCTTTGATAAGCAGCCATGTAATAACTGGGAAAATGTACAGCGAGCTTCACATTAGTGTCTTAAATCACCCTGTTGGGGTTTTTTGCAATTATGACCAGCTCCCAAATGTCACATGTTATTCTAATCTCTGACTCTTTCTCTTTCTCTCTCTCTCACACACACACACACACACACACACACACACACACACACACACACACACTCACACCTACACACACACACACACAGACTGTTGTGTATCACCTTTCTAGGCCAGATTGCTGCTCCGAAGTCGGGGAAGACCGTTGCTCCTCCTGCCTCGACATCGGTCATCTGCCAGAGAGAAGAGAGGACAACCTGGTTGGAAACCTTCTCTGGGGTTTCCTGCACTCTTAAAAAATACACATTGGTATTCAATGACCCACAAAGGACATATTATTATAAAAAAATCTGTGTATCCGGTTTAGGACAACACATTTGATTTACGTTTCAGAGCAACTATAATAACACGTTGATACAGTATATGTTGCTATTAACATACGTTTAGCTGAAAAGTAAAACAAATGTAATGATGCTTAAAATACATCTTTTTTTGAGAATATGGGTGTAGATCTGTGAATACCAATGGGAAAATAATTGACAGATGAAATGTTAAAAGTGTCCATGTCGTGCCATATCTATTCGAATAAACTATAAAAATTAAAGTTATAGTTTGATGTGAGCTGTATGATGAAGAACAACAAGGTCCCAAGGATTATTAAAGGATTATTGCCCAAGATCAACTACTGCAGTCCTGCATCAAAAACCTCTATCCTGCTAGAGACAAGGTGGGCACAAAGTGGTTTCATACAGTCTGCCATTGATATGATACAACTTTACATGGAACTGGTGTTTAAGAAAGTTGGTGTGTGGCTAGCCAAGCAAGTCATCGTTGTTGAAGATAAACTTGTTTATTGTCCCACAATGTGCCTGTTTCTTCCGGAGTCACACAAATGTATTTGAGGTGATGTAAACAGTCTACCGTCCGTAATACGTACTGCACTGTCCCTTTGTGAGGTCCTGTTTTCCTTGAGCCACGTGTTTCACTATATACTGTGAAGGTCTGTAAGTTTTTAATCATCTCTGAGCCAATACCATTCAAGTACAGTTATTATATTTAGCAGTTAAGCTGATATATCAATATCTTCTGCGGAGTGATACTTATATTCACCTTATATAACCCTATTTGCTTTATCTTGTTTATATTATATTTTCTGTTTGTTTTTTTTGTTTTATATATTTTTCTTTGCTGTGTCCTGTTTCTATTTTGCTGCCGCGACCCAAGTTCCCCGCGGGGATCATGAACGTTTCATTGTATCGTATTTTATCCTTGATTAATTTAATTTAGTCAACACACAAGTTTTACATCCCGGACAGAGATCATTGTTGTAATAAAGCATACCCATAACACCCATAACATGCTGCAGGCAGGGTGAACAATAAAACAATCAATCACTCATTACAGAATACAATGACTGCTATTCTTCAAAGCCAGCCATCTCAAGACATTTTTTTTTTTGTGGAGACAAGATCTTTTTCTTTTTCTCCTTTTGGAAACAGATGCAGTTTGGTGTTAGCAGGGGTAAAGGTCAAAGTGGGTTCTGTACTAGGTGTTAAGGGGGAAGGCCTACAGGACTCTCCACAACATGTACTGGAACTGATTGACAGAAAGACTTCATCTATCTTAAATTTACGTGTTTCACAGCTTTTTGCCCCATTACAACCAGTAATGCTACGTTACAACCCATAGGACTGTGGTGCTACACTGCATGTCAATTGGCAGAACACTATGAAAGTAGGGATGGGACAATATATCGAAATTCAATTTATCGCAATACAAAAAAGTGACGTATCGTGGGGCAGAAAAATAAATCGCAACATTAGCTACATTTTATTCTACTGTAGTAATCACAAGACGGCTTGCCTATCACAATTTCACAAGCTCTCCATTTTAAAATTGTTGTTTACATTCTAGCAAGACAATCCTATTGCTCGAAAGACTTGTGGCTCAGAAATAAACATAATTCTGCACAGTCAGACTTTGTTGTCACTGAATTTGAATTTATTACATCGTATCGTTGTATCGAATCGTGAACCCCATATCGCGTATCGTGTCATATCGTGAGATAAGCAAATCATCCCATCCCTATATGAAAGTCAATCAATCCAAGTCCAAGATTGAACCAGAGCTTATGTATGCGCCCATGAAGCTACGATATGAGAAGAATGACGGAGCCGACTACAAGGAGGTTTGCCGCTAACGGCCTTCAAACAACGGCGACTCGACGCGCATACTTACGTAGTTCAAAAAAGTGGCCACACGATTTCCAGTGCCTAATCTTTTGAAAGCATCAGGTTCATCTTTCTATGAAGATAAAATTCAAGAGTAAAAACACATGGTGTAGACGGTTCACTCACACACACACACACACGTACTTACGTAGTTGAGGAAGGTAGCAAGTCTATTTCCATCGACCATGAGGTTGCCGTCAAAAGGACGCTGCAACAGATGGTTGTAACATTTAACCGGGCGCTGAAAAGACTCACACAGGAGCCCGCCACTAAGGGCACTAACTCACATCAATTATAATGTATTTCATTATCTGTCAGAAACATACGAAGAGGATCAGGGCCATGTGAAAAATTTGAGTTCTGAAAGTCAGAATTCTGAGGATAAAGTCAGAATTCTGACTTTGTTCTCAGAATTCTGAGATTAATCCCTGCTGTACTCTAATACATTTTTCACATGTGGCCCTAATTCACTTAAAAGTAGCTTGCTCAAAATAATTCACTTACAGTAAATCAAGACTAATGTACTAAATAAGATGTTTCAGTCATCAAACCAGCTGATACTTTGAGGAGTTTCCACACAAGACATTAGCTATAAATCATTTGCATCAGACTATGCATTGCTCCCTTTGGGATAGAACAATAACAAAGTCTGACATTTTTGTTGAAGGAAAACAACGTCATAAGTTCATGCTATGACCTTTACCTTAGTAGGACCTCAGTGCAA
Organism: Centroberyx gerrardi; assembly: GCF_048128805.1. Classification (NCBI taxonomy): domain Eukaryota; kingdom Metazoa; phylum Chordata; class Actinopteri; order Beryciformes; family Berycidae; genus Centroberyx; species Centroberyx gerrardi. The sequence goes on along the minus strand of NC_136007.1, from coordinate 8,302,788 downwards.
AGACATATAATATTATATATTTTGAAATCAATCATGCTACACCAAAGGCCAAGCCCCAAGCAACTGCACAGCTGCATATAGAACTATGACTGGAGATCGCTGCCAGATATAACACACAAGTGAGGTCACCTAAGCACAAGAGTCAGGAGGAACATGCCAGCAAACTAGAGTGGGAAGTATGTCAGCCTCACTTGAACCCTCGCCTGATATGCCTTATGCAGTGTGCAGTTTGTGCATAGAAACAGAGTCACCACAGGACAAGGAGCCACTGAATTATAGTATACACACAAAAGTATATGCATGTGAACACATGTACGGTACATGTGTGCTAACATGTATGCACACACACGCATATACACAGAGTGCACTTACCCTCGAGAAGTCATAATGTGGCTCATACTGTCCTCCAACTCCATAGTTAGCAACCTGGTCAGCCACAGACAGAGGTGTGTTATAGAAAAACTACTAATATGGTCCAGTCCAATCAAAAATGTACTGGTAAAACAACAAAGAGCAAAGAATTTGTTGATAATAACAATACTTGTCCAGCTCAAGTCCACATTCTCTGTGATTCTGACACTCCCCTTTAAGGTTTATCCAAAGTTTATCCAAAGCCTTTTTTTCCCTCCTTTCAACAGGTTCATTGTAATCTTATGGAAAAACAAGTCTGTGTGTACTAACCTGTGAGGGAACTAATCAAATGAGTTTGTCTATTGTTTTGTAGGCATCTAACCTGTAGGTTGATTACAGGTTTAGTTGGTTTAACATACTGTAGGTCTAATGGTATTTTCTCTTGTCATATGACCTGGTAGGGACATTTTGATGAGTGAGTAAGATTTTAAATTGCTGCTTATTATAGCATCCCTTAGCTGAGATATAGCTATCCAGAACTATGATTCAGAAGAAGCTAGGAAGTCTGTCTGTCGACATTGAATCAGTGGCCAGAAATTTGGTTTTTGACTGTGATTGGACTTTTGAAGATCAGGTTAAGATGTTGTACAGTCTTGTTTCTTTCAATTGGGATATGTATCAAAAATTAAGGTAATTCTATCCTCGGACGACTTAGAGACAGTCATTCCTGCTTTTATATCATCTCCTATAGACGTTTTTAGCAATTTAGCATTGTTACACTGGTTGCAGTCAGCTTTATAATTCATTTTAAGATTTTACTGATTATTTTTAAAGCTGCTGAGTTATATTACAAGACCTTTTACCCCACTATCAACCTGAATCCATGAGATCCTGTGGCATGGTGATTCCCCGGCCTGGATTCAGACTAAAGCTGACCGGGGCTCCTAAACTAGAGAAACAACCTGCTAAAGAAACTCAGTCTAGCTAAATGAGTGTCATCTTTTTAATCTCTTCAAAAGGTTAATTTCTATAGACTTTCTTCTATGTAATGGCATATCTAAATCTGTCTTTGATTCTTTTTATCCATTTTTATTCTTTCTTTTTATTTATTTTTGTCCATTGCTATATTTATTTGTCTTCCATCCGTTGTGCTCTTTCTTCTGTTTAATATAAATACAATTTCGAATAATATTATGATTATTATTATTGTTTATAACAGTGAAAGAGGGCATATCCAATTGCTTTGTAAAAGTCAGTCGGATTTATATGAATGCATCTAGCATATGATGCTGTGTTGTTATTACAAGCATAAATTACAGCACCTGTAGTAGCTCAGCAGTCTCTACTGTAAGGCCGGTGATGTCTTGTATTCTCTGGTTGACTCTCTCTATGACGGGATCCTCCTCTCCCTCCAGCCACGCACTGGAGAAACACACATGCACACGTGAACATGTGCATGCAAACATACACACGCACACACACACACACACACACACACACACACACACACATTCATACACTTAGCACCAGAAATCTGTGATGTCTATTTAACTTCACAAGACCTGGAAGTCTAGAAGGCAAGAGTGGCCATTAAATGTGATGTGACGTGTAACGTGTTATAGGTGATATGAAACTGGAAGTAATAGTACTAGTTCATTCTCCCTAAGAGAAAATTTGGGTGAGAATCTTAGCTTAAAATCCCTTAATTCTGCCCAATGATAAAATAGTCCAGGTAAATGTATGACCCATGTCAAAACATCATAATTTTATCATAGGAGTATGAATGAATGAATGAAATCCACAGGAGGGCGCCAAAGAACCGCTGACCTGAAGGACTCACCTTTTTGACACTCTGTAGTTAGCTGTGGTCAGAATGCCTGTTTTGGGGTCGCGGACGGTGGCTCTGGCAAGCTTGAAAAAAAACACAAAAAAAACCACAGAGATTAACAAAATGAAAGCTTACACAAATGTTTCTTGTCCAGCTCAAGTCCACATTCTCTGTGATTCTGACACTCTCCTTTAAGGTTTATCCAAAGCCTTTTTTCCCTCTGCAACCACCCTTTCTTTTTTAACATGTAGGCCGATCTATTTAAATGTGTTTGTTTTGCTGTCTTGTTCTGTATCATCTTTTTTTTTTTTACTTGTCCTTAATTGCAATAAAAAAAATTGCAAATTAAAATGCTAATTTTGCCGTCTTTTGAGTCTCACCCTGGGTTTGGCCAGCTCCTTGATCTTCTCAATTTCGTCGTGGGACAGGGCGTCCAGGTAGCGCACGATGTGTGGGCTGTCCCACTCATCCTCCTCCTTCATGGGCTTCAGCAGGAGACGAGGGTTCCTGTTACCGTCATGGTAGCGACAGAACAGGCGGCTACGCCTCGCAATGGTCTGGTGGAGACAGAGGGTGAACAGTTAAAAATATAATAGAAATATATTCCACAAATAGGTCAAAACAAATTATTTAAAAGGGTGTCTGTACTGTAAAAATGTGTTTTAGGAAGGGTTTTAGGGTGCGTTTCACACCAAGCATGTTTGGAGCGGTTTATTCAAACACCAGAGTGTTTACTCCTTTAGTTCGATTCATTTGGGCAGGTGAGAACAATGCAGATCGAACTCGGGTGGCACCAAATAACCGCCTGAAAATGCAGGTGTTTGTTCTCTCCCAAACGAAATACAGTGTGGTTCGTGGTTTTTATGGGTATAAGGAGGTAGATGTTGACATCCAGCAGTTACTCGTGCTTGAAACCCTAGCATAACAAATTCAGTCTCAACTGATGCTCAAATTCAGCTAATTCTTCATGTGTTCTGAACTGGTATGAACACCAGAGATGGTAAATTACGGAAAAGAGTACAGTCAAGTCCATCATACTTAGCTTAAGTTACAGGGACTGGAAATCAGATTTATTTTGACTCCAACCACCTGCTGCCAAAATCTCTAAACTTGCGGGATCACAGGTTGCCAAAACTCTGTCCAATAAATGAGCTACTTGTGAGGCCATGTGACTTGTTTTTAAGTCCTGGTTTGCTTGTAATTGGGCAGCGTGAACCTAAAAGAAGCAAATACAAAAGTAGAGTTTTCCACTATGATTTGGACCAAAGAAAATGAACTCTAGGTGTGCTCACACCCTTAAAAGGTAACACTGATTTTGCAAGTGCAAAATGCAGAGCAATGAACTTAAAACTTTTTTTGATTTTTAGAGTGGGATACAAACAGGTACAAGCGGCCATGAATCACACTGACTGAAAAGTAGAGTCAGATGTCTTTCAAAACAAAGGTCAAGTGTTCTGACTCCCTCTCTCCTATAGGAAGCCTCCTGTTTTTCTCCCCTTTACACACCGTCCCATCAACAACATCTCTTAGTTTTTAATGCCATGCCTCACCAATTTGACCCCCTCTCCTCTGCAGAGGGCCTCGTAGGTCTCTCTCTCGGGCAGATGGTCTTTGGGCCTGGCGTAGGTCCCCAGCTGGATGGGCTCCTCGGAGGCGGGCTGGCGGGCCTGGTTCAGCTCGAGCAGCTGCTTGGTCAGTAACCGCTCAAAGTAGCGCAGGTTCCCTCCTGCCCTCTGGTGGCTGGGGTCTGTCAGTACAAGAGGAGGTCAGTTACCTTTTGGTTAATATTTACCCTGAGCTGAGAAGTACTGGAATAAGCTAGAGGTGAGGAGTATCACATTAAATTGGTTGAAGTTAAATGTCATACTGCTTTGTTTTAAACATTTTTTTCACTTTTGAGAAGTGCAAACCAATGAGTTACAATTGCTAAAATTAATGTGCATGAGTAAAGCTTGAGTAGAGTTTGGCGTTTTTTTTTAGCAAGTTTTACTTTTTGTACAAAAGACAGTCAAAGAGTTATTGTGGACTTTACCTTTCACAACTTATACTAAAGCTTTGTTGATATGAACTAAATGGGAACCATCCACAAACTTTAGATTGATAATAACCCATCAAATTGTTTGCAAGAACCAAAACAGGTAATTTGTTTTTTGGGTGAAGATTTTGTAACTTGCACAAAATCATAATGATTTTCATTTGTGTATGTTTTATTGAGCTTTTTTTTTAAATCTTTTTATCTATGTCTTTATTTTTATTTTATTTATGTAAAGCACTTTGAATTGCTGTTGTGTATGAAATGTGCTATATAAATAAACTTGCCTTGCCTTGAGCCACTCCAGCAAAGGTAACAGGGTGACTCACTAAAAAAAATGTTCAGTTACTAAAACTACTTGGTTCAGTTTGAGTGAAAATCATAAATCATCCATATTCTAGACTTACTTGCTTACTCACTCTGACTTTAGAAAATTTGACTATAAGTAACAATACCTCTACTTGAGTAAGCATTACTCTGGTGGACATCTCTATTCTCTAATGTATATTTGTTGTAAGATGTGATTAAACACATCTGTGAAGACACATATGTTTAAAACTTACAATAAGCAATGGGGAAAACAGTAATAACTCAGCCACAGAAAACTCCCAAGGCTATAGTGTGTCCTTCATGAGTTTTGGTTTGTGTTTGAGGGAGTGAAGCACTCAGTTGGATAACAGGGAGAGCACACCCCCTTGTGGTCTTCATAGGAAATGCACTGAATCCTCACTGAGCAGGGAAATTACAGTAGCAGAGCACCCAATCATTTTCATGCGCGAGCAAAGCTGCTTCTTGTACCAAAATTACAGGAACCTCAACAATAAACACTGTATGCCAACACCCTAAGTACTGACTTTGTTTGGTTCCCAAGGCTCCCAAGAGGAGGGAAATCTACAAATCAAAAGTCTGCTGAAATTACCTCCATACCAAGGAGTCAGACCACAGAAATCAAAGCAAAACACAATCATTTGTTTCAACCTTTACTTACCATTGTCAGACTTGATGAGTATGTGTGCTTTTTTCAACAAATGCTATACTACACTTTCACTATTTAAACTACACATTCACATAATTACAAAAATTCACTCCTGTTAGCTGCCCAGTCCAACCACAGTCTTCTACTACTGGCCATTGAAAAGCTCCACTAGGGCAGTTGTGGGTTAAATTTGTAAGCATCTCGCTCAAGGGCACTTCTACAGTTGTTGGTGAAGGTGAGAAGAGCGTCACTCATTCACTTTTCCAAATCAGGTTTTACCAAAATGGTCTGGGGATTCGACTGGCAACCTTCCCGTCAGTAGCACTTCTCTCGCCATTAAGGTTAGCATTTATTTTATAAGTGGTTCTAAATAATTGGAAAGGTTTACAAATGATTGCGTATAAATGCTTCTTCATTTCCTAAAATGTGACAGCATTTGGTGGTGCAAAGCAGCTCAAAGCCCGCTCCACCTCGGTCCATTTAGCTTGACAAGTAAACGAGGACACCGCAGGCTCTGTAAGGATGGCCTACAGCTGTCAACACAGACCTTGATGCCGAGACTAAAATAGCAGAAACCACGACCACTTTCTCTGGACGGGCTACACCCTGCGACTCTGGCAAACACAGGAGCCTGCTGTGGTGAGAGGGGGGAAGGTAAGAAAATGGGTGCGACTCAAAGACAGGCAGAAGGAGAGAGACAGCCCACCAAATACCATCTAGGTGCCCTTTGAGGGAGACACTTGACCCGTCTGCTCAGTTGCCAACAGTAGAGGACTGCGGTTGTACTGGTCAGCTGCCTGGTGTCAGTGTGTGCTACTGTAGAAGAAGAGTGACAGAGTGCGCTGAAGCATTTCAAATGTGCTCCATCAACCTTCCCTGGATAAATAAAGGTTAAAGCTGCTATTTTATGTTTCTCAAATTTAAGACTATTATTTCCCATGCTTTCTGTTGCAAAGTTGATGTTGCTACTTGTCCCCCTTCCCTCCCTGGCGTCGCTCCGTATGTGTTTGTTTTTAAGAGCAAGAGGAAAGATAAGAGCCGATAATGGCTCTTGATAACAGCAAATATGTATTCGGACGAGCAAAGCGAACTTGAAGTAGAAAACTATGCAGTTAGAATAGTGTAACTGGAACACAGTTGTGTTAATTGCAAAGTGAAACAGCTCCTGTTTTGTGCTGTAAAGCAAAATCCGACCTGGTGGCACACAATGTAAAATGCAGTGTAGAGGCTGCCAGTCTTCTCGCTGATGGTCTCGTTTGTTTACAGTAATTATACTGTCTCAGAGTTAATGTGGTAATGATTTGATGATGTTAAAAAAAAGTGAAAAGAGTAAAAAATAGTAGTGTGGCTGACACAGTGGTGAGACAGAGGGCAAGAACTGAATAAATAAACAAACAAATAAATAAGCGAACCTGAGGAAGCAACAAGTGAAACGCGTTGTTCGCTCCTTTTATAAGCCTATTTGCTGTAAGAAAATAGATGTGATTACATTTACATTACATTGATTACATTACAAAGCCTCAGAGTGTGTGGTTGTATAATTTCTTTATATAAACAAATAAAAAGTTCGAGACAGAAAGAGAGAGCATGACTGAATATGTCTAATGTGTATGTACGCACACATAGATTTGACCACAGTCTTCTATGAGTGTAGCTTCACTTTCTGCCTTACCGATAGCCACCAGGCGGCGCGTCAGCTCGATGGCTCGAGGCAGGTCTCCCATCTGGTAGACGGAGTAGCTGAGGTAGTCCAGGACGTCGGCCTTGGAGACCACCGCCTCCTCCCCGGCATCCAGCTGCCTCAAGGACTGCTGCATCCACAGCACAGCGTGGTAGTAGTCTGCGTCGTTGTAGGCCGTCTTTCCCATGTCGAAGCAGTCGTCCACCGTCAGGAAGGCATTGGAGTGCATACCTGGGGCAGGATTTGTTAAATACTGCAGTTACAGAATTTGAATATTGAATATATTGATGAGTTGAGGGGTTTTTTTACTTGGAAAAAGTATTTTGATCGGGTTCGAGAAGGAGAAAACAACGGGAGGAGGGAGGAAATGATGTCCAGCAGTTACAAACGAAGGCACTTTGGGAGCTAAAATCCAGAAGTCAACTGGGTGCTTTGCTATCTTAATCATTCACAACAATGGATAAATAAAGGTTTGATTTTTTTTGCCACATCAGTGGGACTCATTCATGATTCATGTGTTTGTTTATTGACGTTTCAATCCCCAATAGGACCTTCGTCAGGTAAAATTGTTGGGATCATTCAACGAGAGTCGTGAGTCATTTCTCTACAAATTAGATGCCTGTGGTGTACGCAGCAACAAACAAATGGGATGTGTGTAAGGACTATTATGTGTTTGTTTATTTTACAGCTTTACTTTTTGTTATGTGATCATTACCCATTACGAAGGGCACCACTTGGACAAAAACTACTCAAACAGTGCTTCCATTTTTTTTTCTCATGCTCCAAACAGTATTTGGATTTAAAATGAGAGCTGCTTTTATTTGACTGACATATGAAACAAAGTGAGGCTTGGTTATTGCTCAGATTCCACTGGATTTTGGGCAGCAAGGTGATGAATGGTCACAGGTTTGATCCCTGCAATAGACATATATCATGTCCTGTCACCTGCTCCCTCTCTGTAAGCTGCTGTAGAGAAGAGCGTCAGCTAAACTGTAAAAATGTAAATGTATTACCTTGAGTCACTAGCCATGTGATTTGTCATTTTAATTTCTTCATTATACACTGCTTAAAGGTATATGGTGGGCAGGTTGAGATATGTTCACTGAGTCTGATAACTAATGTTGCTGGATTCCAGCTCAGCATGCAAACACATCAAGTCGTGTGACACAGTTACACAAATGCAAAAACAGGCGTGTGCCTCATTCAACAACACAGACACGTACAGGCAGAAGCATGCACAAGAAGTACACATACACACCTTCCTCTCTCCCACAAGAACTCTATCTTTCATTCTCGCTATCTTTTCCATTCATGCACACACACCCATGCAGCCACATGCACACACACCCATCCTTGTACTTTAATGCTTATGAGCACATTCCATTGACTACATTCATTCCCGAACCCTCAACCCTTAACCTAACCTAATCATAATCCTAAATCTAATTTTAGCCCTAAACCCAAGTCCTAACCCTAATCTAATCTTAACCTTAAAGGGTTTATGTGTAATTTCTGGTCCAATGCTGGCCTCTATCGTTCAGCGTTGTCATGACAACAACACTCTGCCCTCCGTAGAGCAAGACCATCATCAGCAAAGGTTGGACTGTATTCGATGGACACTTGCCGTGATTAGGATACTGACATCACCACGATTCATATTGTCTGTGAATTTTTGGAACATATCGAAGGTAAGGAGTTGCTATATTGTGTGTGAAGTAACACCACTTCCCCCGTTAAAATTTGAGGATGATTATATACACAGTACATGCGGAATTTACCACAACACCCTACTGATTAGTAATGAAGTCTCAAATTATATTTTCCGCTGTGTGTTTTTTGCCGGTAAGCAAGGCAAAAACGGACCTTGGCGTGGTAGGAGGGCCTTGAAACAACAACAACTGTGTTTCTGAATGCAGAAATCTCTGCAGCGCTGTTTCACTTACTCCCATTTGGGAACCTCTGCTGATATTTACTTGTCATATTATGCTTCAGGAAAGCAGAAATATTACACGTTTAACCTTTAACCCTAAACTAACCTCAACCTGAACTCTTACCTTACCTTCTCCTCACATTTATCTTCCTCTTGTCTTTTTTCCTTATCTCCATTGACCTTGGGTTAATGTGGGTGGAGCTCTTTTTTTCCTCCTCAACTAGATAATCTGAGAAAGATAAAACCTGTGCCAAAGCATAATGCAACACCAATTGTATTGTTAATCCCCTAATTTAACATAAACCTATTCCTAATTCTAACATTCACCCCAAAGTCCTAACCCTAAACTAACTTTGACCGGCCAAAATTACCTCACTTCGAAAAAATGTCCCCACTTCAAAGGTCTAAAACTCAAACTGGTTCTCGCAAATACACCAGAGATTACGGGTGGGTGCAGCTTTCCTTCCTCTCTTTCTCTCTTTCACATACCCACTACTCTACCTCTCTCAGTACGCTCATTCTCTCTCTCACACGAACACACGCACACAAACACAATCGATGGACGCTCTCCAGGGAGCAGCCGAGGTTACCTGGCAGCTTTCCCTTAGAGAAGCTCTCAGAGTCCAGTTTGTACGTGTCCTGGAGACGCATCAGCGCCTTGGCTGCACCCTTCTCGTCCTCCTCATCTGGGAAGTACTGTCTGTGCACCGACATGTTGGAGATGAAGCCTGGAGAGAGAGAGGGAGAGAGAGAGAAGGAGAAAGAGAGTAAGAGAGAGACGCGGGGGATGTCAGGGTGTTTTGGGATAGAAAAATAAATTATTAGTCAGTCAATGACTCACTAAATAAACCAAGGGATAATACCCAGCATTAGTTATCCTTTGTAATAGCATGGGATGTACCTAAGATTAAGATAATTAAAGTAATAATCCACAACATTTTCATGAAATTAAATGTCAATTTCGCAACTCTGTATGACAATTGATAAAACACAATACTGATTCACCCTATACCCAGTTCATCAAAGCTTTTGCTTTTGCTGTTCCAAACTGGTCAGTGTTTCTTGGGAAAAATCCATGGGAAGTGAGGCATCTTACACTGCCAGCAGCAACAGCGGTTTGTTGTTGGAATAAATAGAAGAAGAACGGGTAGTTAGCATGAGCAGCGACAGCCACCATGGCTGAACAGACAAAGAAAACAGCACCAACTACAGAAACTCAAAGTTTATCAACAGAAAATCCAAGGAAAAAATGTGATTGTTTGATTATCAAGTGATCTCTGGGAAGTGCAGTGCAAAAAAAAAAAAACCACAGCAATGACCCCTTACTACCAAAAACAAACAAACAAAAAAAAAACAAACAAGAACATGAGGATTACTACTTTAAGAATGCAAACCGTGGTGTGACCTTAAGCATTTCAGCTGCTCATGCTGCTTGTAGGAAGCAGTCACATGTAGTGCAGGACAACTAGTGACTAATACTAACGAAATCTTCTGGAGAAATTTGATGTGGGGCTCTCCTCCACATATCTCCCCCACTTTATCACCACACATCTGACATCCCACAGATATCACCATCTGTTGCTGGGCCCAAAGGACAAGAAGAATATCTCAACAGTGGATGTGAAATTTTCAATATTTATTTTGTATGATTCATAGCTGCTCAATGGTATTCAGAGGAGGCACCTTGAATATAAATAATTGAGCCTACTCATCATGTCTGATTGCCAAAGCTCCAAGTTTTCTCTCTCTCTCTGACTCTTTGCCACGTATACAAGCTGACTTTTATAACACGCACACACACACAAACACACACACATACCAATAGACAGTCACACTCACTTAAATCTGCAAAGGTATCTGCAAACAGATATGGACACCCACAGAGACGTGTGCACACATGTACTGTAGGTTACCAAACACAGCTGGACTTCAGCCTAAACACGTACAGACACCCAGATATAGACACAAACACACACACACATGCGCAATTAGAATGTTGGCTACAAGCACGCGCGCGAACACACACACACACACACACACACACACATAGAAAACATGGCCAAAATATGCAATATGCAGAGATAAGGAACAGCTGCTTTCGAAAGATGACAGCCTGTGTTCTCTCTCTGTTAATGTGGGGGAGGTGCTTGTAACCAGGGGTAAAACCAGATCCTTCTACTCACACACACACACACACACACACACACACACACGCGCCTATCCTCCCTACCGTCAGAGGGGTCCTGCAGCACCAGGCTCTCCAGTTCTGACCACTCTGTGTTGAGCCTCTTCATCAGCTTGTAGGCGTTGACAGGATGGGCCAGGTAGGCTTCAGGGTCGGAGGTCGACACTCTGGTCAGGACGTCCAGCTTGTTGGCCCAGCTGAAACACAGACAGAGAAAGTGTTGTTATCAGAGGTGGGGACTCGCGTCACATGAGATGGACTAGAGTCGGACTCGTTGAGACTTGACTTGATGCATGAAGAGAATACTTGGGACTTGACTTTGGGTTCTGGTGACTTGGGACTTGACTCTGACTTGTACTTTGATGACTTGAAAAGGTTTCTAAAGTCTTGACAAAAGATCTTCTGTTTGTGCAAATGACTTGGACTGAAAGTAATGAGATTTGCTCCAGCAGACGACTGAATTTAAATTCTGTTTTCTGAATTTGTATGGAATGATTGAATTTATTGAAGTTGAAACTGATTATAGAAATCAAACTCATGATGCTGTTACCAAGTTTTTATCCTACTAAAACCATTTTGCATTGAAAGGTTCTAGATATTTTGTTTTCTTTAAGACATGAAATTGATACTGGACTCTGATTTGACGTGTTCTACATTTAGACTTGAGACTTGTGACTTGAGACTTGTGGCTCAAGACTTGAGGCTGACTTGGGAGTCAAGCAAAGTTGACTTGGGCACACCTCTGGTTGTTACTACTGTCAAAGCCCCCGATACAGATGCAGATGCAGCCATTGTAGAAGTACTACTTTTAACGACACGCTTGCTGAACTAATGCACCAATTTGGCTTCAGTCGCTAAAGGAGCAGCAGGTTTTGCTCTTTGTCAGCTGTTGAAAGTCACAAGGAACAGTCTGGAAAGCAGTTGGTTGACAAAGACTAGAGTTTTGTGTTGCTCCTTTATTGATTAATCAGATATTAATTGGATTCTTGTTGATTTTTCAATGGCAAACTTCAACGATTTTTCTCAAAAGGTGAGATAGTTAATGTTTTATTTCAGGATTAGTGGAAAATGATAGGAAAGAGAGCAGAGAGAAAAAGAGGGATGACGTGACTGGGGAGTGGGATTCAAACTCACAACATCACAAGCACATGGGACACGCTCTAGCCTGTCGTTGCCACCGAGACACTAACAGGTCATCATCAAGATTGTCATCAAGTTACAGGGAAGCTCATCAAAGGAGCAGTAAAGTGTCAGGATGTACCTTCTGACCGCAGCCAGCTTGGACTCCTCTGCTTTTATGTAGTCCTTCAAAGACTGGACCAGCTCCTTTTCTGTGTAAATGAGGTCTGTCATCTGGCCTGCAGAGAGAGAGAGAGAGAGAGAGAGAGAGAGAGAGATGAGAAATGAGGTGTCAATGCTGTTGCAGCAGCAAGAGCTTAACTAAGATTTTAGTGACATTTGACATTTTATGACATGTTTACATGACATTTTATATTTTATGACATTTTAATACTTAATTTTTAATACTTTTTAAAGCCTTAAATTGATTTATTTTAAGACTTTTTCAGACTTTTTAATGACCCGCAGATCCCCTGTATCCGTGGTCATTAAAAAGAGAGAATAAAAAAAGAGAGAATCACGACAGTCATTCTTCCTCGGTTATATTTTTATATTTGGAGTGCCGGGACTGTCCATTTGTTTGTAGTCATGAGAGAAAGTTTGATATATGCTTTGCTTTGATGACCCATAAAATGTATTTCTGGTAACACCATTTTGCCTCAGACTTTGGTTGAGTTAAAAAAAAAATCCTCACCCATTAACTCTGAAGCTTAGATTGTATAGTATTACTCAGCAAACCACAGTGGGAGTTTTACCCATGAGCCTTTGAGGGAGGGGTTTGGGATGTTACTGCTGCTGTAGTTTGCACAGTAAACAATTCCATGGAAACGCTCAACCGTGATGAACTCGCAGCGGTTGCCAGGGAAGAGGAACAGTCAAACAGCTTCATTGATTTTGCAGGCAGCTAGAATAACTCTGCAGCCAAATGCAATAAATCAATTCTATTAAAGTGACTGCATCAAGTAATAGGATGCAGGCTGACGGGTCTAGTGTGAAACTGAGAAGCAGTTTGGGCAAATTAATTGTGTTAATTCCACTTATTTACATATTAGATGAAGGAAGGCAATTGCAGGAAATGCAAAGAAATTGATTATGGGAGACTTTTACATCTCTTCTTATACAGTATATTGTGCGCTGAGGAAGATGTAATCGAAATGTTTGACAAGTTTGTATAGCATTTTTGCACCTTGCACTTGATATTTAGAGCCTCTTTGATGAGAAATACAAAATATATTTTTTCTATGCCTTTGTGAAGAGGATTTTTTCTTGGGTTTCAGCAGTGTGTAGATTTTTCAAGTCTGGAATTTTACTTTTTTTTGGTTGTTTGCTTTTTTTGAAGTGAGGTTGGGGGTTCTGTATCTCACCTGTACAAGTCAATAATTTACTTTTCTTCTTTCTGTGCTTTTATCATTGTAACGTATCACTATGTTTTAGCATGCTGCTTCTGTGTTTTAGCACTGTGCATAAAACCTAACCTAAATCTATCCTCCTTAAAGTTATTCAGGGCAGTTATGTATAAAGTCAAGGTCTACTGGCTTCCTAAATTTAGGGAAGTCTCGCCACTTCCTCCTTATAAACCCTTAGTATGGCCAGGAAAAGACAAGCATTCATGAGCTCAAAACTACATGTTACATTTAGCTGATGCTCCTGTCCAGAGCATCAGAGTGCTGCTGTAGAATAAGTTTCATTTTCTAGATCACGGATATTACATACAACCAATAGCAAAGGAATTATGTTACTATCATTTTATTATTATTATGATAACTATAGTTGCTCTTTATGTGCTAATACTTTCTCTCCCTACTGCTTTTGATGTCTATCAAGTCTATCAAAAGGGATTTTGTGGCAAACTGAGACTAGGAACTCCTTCACATAGATCCTTATACTTACCTATGGAGGTGAAGATGTCTGCCTGTGCGGTCCAGCAGCAGCAGAGCAGAGTCCAGCAGACTAACGACAGGAACTTCCTCATTCTGCCTCTTTCAATCACCTGCAATTACAACCATAATCACATCATGCCACAACAGATTTCCATCAATTTAATCAGATTTCCACTGCTACTGCTAAAGATACTCCTGAATAGAGACAGGATACATCTTCATCAGACTTTTATACAGACTGTCAGAGCGCATTAAGCACAGAAGGGGACTTTTACCAATTGGTGGCTGTATAAAACTACGGATCCAAGATGTGTACGTGTTTTGGATACACTGTGATGCCTCTTTTGGATACACTCTTTGATTCAAGCTATGTAAAAGGCCATATAAAGATGTATCCATGTAACATACACAACAAAGTGGACCATAGAAACCTCAATCATTGTTTCTCGATCGCAACAATGTCATAATGAATCTTCAACTACACATACAAGCAAAATGCAGTTAGCCAGACTAAGCCTAAGCCAGCAGCTTTTGCATGATGCTGTGTTTCCTCGCTGAATTAGCTGATGGTCTACCGATGCTGTGTGCTCATAGTTTCCAGTGGGTTTCCTCTAAATGGGTCATTAGTGCCTGCTGGGAGGCACGCTGCCTCATCGCCCTCTACGCTCCGGTCGCTTGAAGAAAGAATGACGAGAGGACAATGTCGTCACTCAGTGCCAAAACCGGGGTGTGACAGGCACAGTGGAAATAGTTTTCATACTAAAGCACACACATCTACATATCATTTACATACTGAACATGCATATATTATATAATCCCAATCATGGACTCTTGTGGTGTCCTGTCCTCTCCTCACTATTTCCTCTAGTTTGGCCCTTGCAGAAGCAACTAGGAGGGAAAAAATGTAATAATTTTGTAATAACAAGGTAAAAAAAAAAAATTGCCACAGTCTTCAACTTTCCAAACATCGGTTTCTCGTGAAGCCAGAGGCTCCTCCCTCTCTCCTGATTGCTCTGTTCTGGATGCTATCAGACTTCAACATGGCCGCCAGATGCCTATTGAGAAATGTTCCTGACTAATGCCATGACTAAATATAACCCAGACAGTGTCCATATGACAGAATTATAAACCATAGAGCTTGCTCTGGAGGAACTCTAAATGTTAACCTTGTTCTAATTACGGCGGGTTACAGATCTGGTTCCTTCATATGCTGCACAGACATTTCAAGCCCAAAACGTCCGTGTGGAATATAAAATATAAATTGGAGTGCTGTCCTGTGTTCATGGATTTATTCAACATTTACTGGAAACTTAAGCAGCCAGCTTCTGTTAAAAAAAAGCTGCTTCTAGATTTATTCAGTTTTATTCTGATTTATTTGTGATAGGTTGTCACATTGCCTTCACTGATTTGAAGTCCTATCGATTCAACAGTGGCATCTAGGGGGAAAGAAACATAGGTTGAAATGGATTTTCAGCTTCTAAAGAGCCAACAGCAGAGCTTAAGCTGATGAAAACAAGACTAGACAATGAAATCATCATGTGGCAGAAATTCAAAATTCTCAGTCCAGCTCTGGGACCAGAATTGTGTTGTGATTTTAGGTTTCAACATCACTACTTTCTCCCCCTGAATTTTGTGTAATTCTGCTTCGCCACATCATTCCTCACTGATGACTGTTTACTGCCGCCTGTGTTAAACATGCACACACACATACACATACATCCCAAATGCAAGCACGCGCACAGATCCACACACACACTTCTGTCTGCACCACCATCTAATCCAAGGTCTACCCAAGGCCCTCTGAAGTAGAAAATTGGGCTAAATTGTTAGTATGATAATAACACAGTGAAGACTGCTCAAGGGGAAAAAGAATCATCTTTTAATTTATCTGACACCTGCTGACAAAATACACGTCTACTTTCTATTTTCTGCCAATATCAGTTATGCCAAAGATAATCTATTCAGCCAAACCTCTAAGCTTGAGCCTCAAGGAGACTCTGTGGACACCTAGAGCTGTCCAAGAGGAAGATATCCATCAGCAGTCAAAACATAATCTTTTTCCAAAGAATGAGAGAGAGGATGAGACAGTTGTTGTAAACAGTACAAGGAAAATCTGACACATCTTCCCATCTCCATTTTCCTGGCCCGCTGTGGATAGAAATAGAAATTAAATCGAATTTTTATCAGCCTCAAGGGAAACCTGTCCTTCACATTAATAGAGCCAACAGTGTGCAAAGAAGGACGCAGGACATACAGGACATTCATTAAATAGAGTATGTGTCAATGTGACAATTCATCCTGGGGCTAAAACATTAGAAGGGCGTAGCGTCCACTCTAAAGAGAGCTGAGCAGTTACAAAGTTAACTGGTATGAAATGGGATGAAACAGCACTTTAGTGAATGTTAATCAAGATTTATCATTTCTATTTCCAAACAGTAGGACTTTACAATATTGACAATAAAATACCCTTTTTCAATACAATTTATTTTCCATTGTTAAAATCTTCCAAAAAGTGGGCAGGGGAGAAATGGGATGCTAAGGCTAAGGATTTTGTCCATTGAATAAAATGCAGGAGTGCGGCGATCAGGTTTTTTGGGGCCGATTTCTCACTGCCGATTTTGTAACAGTGTGATCAGCTGATCACCAATCTGATTGCCTACTGAAATAATGCCTTTTACCTGAACTTTCTACTAATAACAGAGCATATCACGAATAACAAATGTAGGCCTATAATGTGATCATGCATTTGAAACGATGCTCAGCTGATCACTAATGACCAATTTAGAACTGACCTGATCGGTGGCCGTTTGATTAGTGCGTCCCGAATAAAATATATGATTTTCTCTGGTGTGCAGCCAGGAATTTTGCATAACACCAGAATAACTGATAAAAATCCAGCAGCAGTCAGTATTGCAATTTGGATATCTAGTACACCATGAAAAGGCTATTTACTATCTCATTGTTTGCAACGTTTGCTACAAAGTAAAGCCTACTAATTGAAATTACTTTCTCCAAGCTTAAACATGGTGAGGTGGGCAGAATCTGGCTTGTTGGTGACAAATGGATGCTTTCAATGGGGCAAACAGCCAAGACGACCATGCCAAATGGTATTTACCAACAGTAGGCATTATTGGAGTAGGGATGTGAAATGGCTTTACAAGGTGCAAACGAGTCCCTGTAAATTAAGTTCCCACATTCCCATGCATCCCAAGGGCCTCTGACTTCCCAGTGTCTTGTGAGAAAACAGGGCCAAACCAACAATGAATTGAAAGGTGAGTCCTAGGCTACAGCCTGAAAAAACATTGTGTGGTATAATAAAAGGAGCAGAGATTATTTTGGGGAAAAAGAACGAACCAGAAGTTTCCAGCAGTCTAGCATTTTCTCTGCCCCTCATATCCCTTTAAGAGACAGTTTTATTATTTACAACTATAACACCACACACTATTATTTTGGCGGAGTGTGCCACATTGGCTGTGAGTCTACAGATCAGATAACCATTACCACAGTCTTACAGTACAGATGGGAGGACCACAGCCTCTCTCTCCTGGTAAGTTGCAACCTGTATGAACCATTGCCCATCCCAAACGCAGCCTTGCCTGTTGTTGCAGGCTTTTACTCCCATGTCACATTCCTGGAAAGACGGCTGATACATTTACAAGTCCTTTCTGGAGTCCTGAACCTCGCCTGCTATTTCTGACCAATGTAGGTCATTACACTGATGACAGCCTATTGTCCAAATATTCATCTGTTTCTCTGTTCATGCCTTAAAGCAATAAACCCTTTATTTAAGAAACATGCATGATATTTTTAGAACATGGACCACAGTATCTAATGTGTTGATTTGTTCACTGTAGCTGAACATGACTACGTAATTGTAATGACAGGCAACTGTTTGCAGTTCACACCGCAGGCTTTCATATTCACTGACTGTTCATATTTATTCTAGGATGTAACCCACATCCGATACCAATATGAACCGACAGAGATGTCAAAAGACGTAACAATAACAAAAGAAGTCACATCTGTTTTTGTACTTCAGTTTATCCCACTCTCTGCGCTGGCTAGTCTTCTAGCTTAGTGGTTGCCAACATGGGGTCCGGGGACCACCAGGGGTCCTTGTGGGGGATCCAGAGGGTCCCCAGCAAATTGATGAATTATTAAACTTCAACATTATTTCATTTACAAGAAGTTAACACAATTCGAGAATGTAGAAGAATGGCTATTTTGATCATAGTTTCACTGTTATCTCTCTACAGTACAGAAAGTCTTGGAATTCTGGACAAAATCATATCTAGCAATAAAAATATTCTCAGATTTGGGTCTGAGAGACAAAATCTCATCAAATGGGGGTCCGTAGCCCTAATGTGGACTAAATTGGGGGTCCTTGATATGAAAAAGGTTGAGAATCACTGTTCTAGCTAATATGGAAGGGACTCCAATATGGGCCTTTGCTCTTTGGATACTGCTAAATTTTTGTGCAAATCGGTGCCGACTTCATCAACAAATATGCCAAACACCAATCAAGTCCGCTATTTTGCATTTTTTATATCGTTGTGTCTTGTTTTCCTCCATGCTTTCGCTGGCTCAGCCAACAGTGGGCATCAACATTTATTGTCTCAGGTGAATGACATAACAATTACTTATTGTCACAGTAAGGGGGCGTGTCCACCAACCGACCTGTTGAGCGCTTGAAGCGCTGGTGCTGAGCGCTTTGGCCGCATCAGGTGAGCGCTGGAGCGAGGAGCGCTGAGAACACGTCTCCTGGTGTTGTTGCTATGCTAAAAGTTAGCCTAGCTAACATTCGCTACAAAACGGCAGGATGCCGGCTCTTGGTCCCGCCCCTGCTTCATCCTCATTGGTTGGTAGAACTCTGAAGTGACATTGACGAGCGGTGCGCTTCACAAAAGTTGAACTAGTTTCAACTCGAGAACAGGTCCAGCGCTCACGGCGCTGAGCGCCGTGAGCGGTAAAGAGGTGAGGTACCTGTTTTGGGTCGTAGGCGCTGAAAGCGCAGCTTTTCCATTGGAATTAATGACAGAACAGCGCCAGCGCTTTTTTCACAGGTCTTTGGTGGACACGGGGCCTAACACTGGCAACTTCTGATTTTAGCATTCAAGTACAAGTATCGTGCAGGCCGCATGTCTAGATATCCATGTAGTTTAAATTGGAATTGAAAAAGATTTTGTCTCCATGCAGATTTTTGCTGTTCACGGTGGTAAGAAAACATCAGATCTGTGTCACCTGGGAAAAATCTGAATTAGGCCGCTTTCTGCTGCATTGTGAACGCAGCCTAATGCAGTCCAGCCTCTCCTCCTGTCCTGCAGACCTGCCCTCCAAAAACTTAATGGAGCTACAAACCAGAGTAGCATACTCTCTGGCAGTGCAGTCAGGATCCAAGGTCTGTGATGGGGGGGTTTTAACGGGGAGCAAAAGTGTTTTCTGACCAACTGAGAAAACAGGAAAAGTTTACTCAGCGAGTCAAATCGCTGCCATCTCAGCCGGTCTCGTTTCTCTGTTCTGCTGGACTTCGGCTGACAGCAGATCCACAGATAAATCCTGGCTGTTCCACACAACAGCTGTCTTGGGTCAGACAAGAGCCAGCTGGGGAAGCTGTTAAAATTCATCCCTTGTTCAGTTTGGGAAGAATACAGGTTACAACATATAAATAGAGTGCGTCCCGCAGAAGGATAGGCTAAGCTTGCTCTACTTGTGCTGTGGTCATTTCAAAAGAACTGGTTCAAGAGGAAGGTAGTATTCATTTTTAAAACTGATTTAACAACAAAACTTTTCCTTTTTATCGTTTTTCTGACTTTACAAACTCACTGGCGTGATCAGAGCAACACCAAAAAGTATTGGGGTTGGGGTCATGATAACTGAAATGTCATTACTACTTCAATAATGTTGCAAACAATTGAATTCAATACTAAATTTTAGAAATCTACACAAGATGTGATCTGCAAGCTGAACTTCCATTTCAACATCACCTCCAGTGGGCGTATACATGTGAATTGGAATACTTACAAGAAGGAGAAGGACAAGAAGAAGAAGAAGAAGAAGAAGAAGAAGAAGAAGAAGAAGAAGAAGGAGGAGGAGGAGGAGGAAGATTGGAACAGACAGAGCTGCAATCTGGCTCTTGACAGTGGATTGTAGCACTCAGCGCAAAATCCATCAGTTGAACATGGCAACAGCATCAAACAGTTCACAACATCTGGACCTGAATCCCAGTTCACCTAAACCAGTTGACTAAATATGGAAATATTTAGTTTACAGAGCCGACAAAGACGGACCCCCAACCAACACATCAAACCCACGGTGCAAAAGTTGCTACAAAGCTGTCCAAGACCTATTAAATTTAATTTAATTGGCACCAAAGACAAACCTTTAGTATTGTGACAACAATAGTGGAAAACAGGCATCTGTTTTCATAAGGAATGTCCAGAAAAATTAAATCCAACAGAGCATGGAAAGATCACAATCCCAACAGACCGTACAGTCTGTAACCAGAGAATAAACTGAGATAAACTTGGGATGGTTGATGCTAAACAGGTATTTTTCTAAGTAACTGATGTTAATCAGTATACTGGACTGTGTGGTCCCTCCCACACGCAGACACAGACACGGACACACCATACACGCATGCAGACATACACATACAGACACATGTGCACAGCAATACACACAAACGTATACGTACATACGCACATGATTGCACACACAGATGCACACACACACACACACACACACGCAGAAACATATCCACCGGCTATGAACATGCTGAGACAATTCCTGCCTGTCAGACTCAGAGATTTAACTCTCCTCAGAAACAAAACAATTTCAGATTCAAACTCAAACTTCTATGAAACACCTGCATTATTTCCATAGCTGTTGGTCTGTGCATGTCAGGTTATACTGGAGGCGGAAGAAGACAATGACACTATTCTCAACCTAGATTAATCTTTTTCAAATTTTGTGAGAGATTCAAGTCTTTGACCTAACTGACAGGATAGTGTGATTTTAATTTGAGATTACTTAATAAGATAAGGGATTCCCTGTTTGACTGGTCACTGCTCGGCACCACTGCAGCGACCACCAGATTCTCTCTAAACATGAACCTGGTGTTCAGCCACTCTGACGGTGCAAAATACGAGTCGTCTGCATCATCTGTTAGCCAGCTGGCGTTGTGCTGCAACACATTCCAACTCTGAGGACTGAAAAGCGCGCTCTGCATTGGAGACATGAAAGGGGAATACCGCCCATAAAAAATGTGTTCTGTGATCATAGGCAAAAGGTTTGAATCGGTTCTTGGGCCAGAACTGCCAGGCCCAGCTGGGTCACGACACATGAGCAGCTTACGTAGCTCAGATGCTAACTTGGCACGCCCCCTTTCCACACCCCCCTTAGATTGTATCCTGTAAACTTTGGTTTGTTTGAAGACTATCGGTTTGTGTTTACAATTGTGAAAAATCTTTAATTTCTTTTCAACCCAGGCTTTTTTAACAGCCCAGTTAAAAGGTTCAAAGTTTCTGTAAATCAAACAACAGAATAAATGCTTATTTGGAATAACTCATTGTTCGGACACTGGGCAGTGCCTTATTTCCTCTTTCCTCTCACCTTCAGAGCCATAGCAGTGCGACCCCCCCCCCCCCCCTCGCTCTCTCTGCTCTGACTCAACAGACTGGAGCATTTTTAACATAGCTTAGCTTAACCTGCAAACTATATATCAGGAAGGAATGTGTACAAACACACCAAAAGTCTCAGCATGGCAAAGGGGTTCATAACCTTTCAACCAATATTTCTGCGGGGCATGTGTAGATGACAAAGTGGAAAAATTTGTTTCTGGTTGCTGTGAGAGCTGAAAAAACCTCTGCAGCCGAAATGGACAGCCTGCAACTTAAAATATCTAAAAGGTCTATTTAACTTTGAGGCACTGCCCTTTTTTAATATACCCTCCGCCGCCCCTGAGAGCGCCTGTGCACGCCGCTGTGTGACGGAACACATCAGCGAGTATTTTCAGCCCAACACCCCCCATCTGGTCGCCAAGCATCCCGACGTGGCAGCCAGGCTGTGACGCTAACAGAGGTTCATCTCTGCCTGTGTGAAGAATTATATTCATACCACAGGGAAACTGTTTATACTGCCTGCCTCATTTCAGGCCATTCATTAACATGAAGAGACAGAGAAGCTCAAAGTTTGGAATCTCTGGCTGTTAGCTTACATAAGCAAGCATCCATATGGACACACACACACACACACACACACACACACACACACACACAGACAACTATTTACAAGCCTGCTTGCATGTGTACACACAATCAAAAGCCTTTTCTGTTATGACAACATTGAGTGCGCATACAAATCATGTTCAACAAATGACTTATGAATGTTATCATAAGCATGAACGACTCGATGTAGATAGCAGTGTTTCCTCTGTAATTTCATGCAGGTGGTGTGTGTGTGTGTGTGTGTGTGTGTGTGGGGGGGGGGGGGGGGGGGATAATTCTAGTTTTGTCCCATATGGGTCACTGTTTGGGTCTGATTTGTGTTTCAAGTTGAGGCTGTAGAGCTAAAAAAAAAAATGTTCTAATTATAATAAAAGCATTACTTCTAAAACATTTGGACTGCACTTTTTTTAGTTATGATAGTAAGACTACATTACAATGCTAATTTGTATTTCACATTTTCTAAATGCTGCTAAATGAATACAGAGGAAACACTGAGATAGGCACTTATCCAATATTTATGATAAAAAGATACTAGATACTAGACACAGACTACAAATGATTAGATTAAGGAGAGGGGAGAGAGAGAGAGAGAGAGAGAGAGAGAGAGAGGGAGAGAGAGAGACACCATTTTGCCATAGTAATGTGTAACTCAATAGACTATATCTAGGGCTCAGTGATATGGTTGAAATCAATATCACAATAATCATGAGGATCTTTTATATCGATATTTATCAAGATATGACTCACATATGCAAAATCACAATGTCAAGTAATCAAATAATAATGGTGTGATGTCAAACAAAACTGAAATTTTCAAATAATATTCCTGAAAATGTTTCATACCTGGTTTTGTCAGCGTTTTTAAATAAAATGTGCTTGTTATCATCAATTTAGAGGATATCCCAAAATCACCATATCATGATTCCAATGACAGACTATAATTATTGCCTATAGCTCTAACTATATCTATACTTAACACTGTATCAGAGAGACAGACATCTTTCTCTCTCTGAAAGCCTGCTGTCACCTGCCCAACAGTTCAGTTACAGCTGACAGTTTCATGGCCTCCCTCCATTTGTTGCCCTCTATTTATACAAACTGCAATGGCTTGACTCCACTTGATGCCATTGTATTACATACAAATCACGGCATGACATCATTCACCTGGCCTGCACTCAACCTTTAGTTAGTAGTGGGACTGTGGGCAATGAATTGAACATTTGGGACTGTTTGTTCAAGGTGGATATAACCAGTTTCTTCTCCTTTGATGCCTTTTTTTTTCTATGAACAACTGTTAGCATGTAAGCCTTCTGAAATCTTAGCTGCTTGTTGTTTAACTGCCACTCCACAGGCTGTTTCAAATAAAGAATAATGACAGACTGAACTTGACTTTGTACTTTTCTAACACTGGTAGAATTGGGTATAATTTTTTGAGTATATCTTACGAGAATAGGACTGGGTAGGAACAACAGCAAGCCTTTAGCTCATCTCCTCTCCAGCTGGACCTCAGTAGGTGGCGTCAGCCCAAGACAGTGTCGTTTCTAGAAATTTCCAACACTGCAGCTCTTTGAGTCCCATGAATGTCCTGCTGTACAACACTGTGGTTTAAAAAACAACCGAGGGTAACGGATTCCCTTTGATCTAGAGATTAAAATCACTGTCACTTTTTTTTTTTAAATAAATGTAATGTGTCATGTACGTTAGTTTGACACTAAGATGCCCTGGAAACAAAGTTCACGCAAAGTTTCAAAACTTCCCCTTTTTCGCGGTATTACAACACTGTAGACTGTCTTGCAGGGAGTCACATTACATTGTAACAAGCAAATCGGAAATCAAACAAACACAAAAGGGAAGCAAGCTCGGCCTGTTTATTTCACAATTTCGGTAACCTAAATCTCTAGCTCCAGGCATCAAGCAACACGTTATCCCCCCCTTCAAAAAAAAAAAAACTGTTAGACCCAGTTGTTATTGACAACCATCCCAGCATGTTTGGAAGGCACGAGAGCTCAACACGCAGCCGCTTCCCCTCTGTAAGGAAAGACTTTTGTAGCAGAAATTAGGTATTATCTAATATTATCTTACCTTTATTTTCCTGGTTTTGACAGATTAACGTCACACCTTTGACTGTAAACGCAATTCTACCCGCTGTTAGGGAAAGGATAGAGGTTTTTCTCGCTGCCACGTACAGAACCTCCTCTCATACTGAAGGACTGGCGTAATACTTCTAATAGAGGCGCAGCTACATTCCTCGTCGAGCTTTTACTTTTGCTGCCTTCAAGTGCTCCTCGTAAGCTCCGACTTCCGAGATCAGAAGTTGTAAATATGACTTGTCGTGTATTCAAGTGCATTTGGTTGGAAATAATAACAAAACTGGGGCCATAATAAAACTAGCTTTTTGGTGGTTGATGTTTTACTTTAGGAATCAAGCAATGCAGTGCTACTTTGTGCTGCGGTGACAGAATGAGGTGGAGAAAATTAATGTCAGGCATCTTGTCTTATTTTATTACAACAAAAAACCATGACAACTAAAAGTTAAAGAGTGTAAACAGAAACATACACTAATTATAGATATTATATTTACATGGAATGGCATGTAGGAATAAGTTAACCAACCTGTTGAGGAAAAAGTTCTGGAGTCAGAGGTTCGTCTTACTTGAGTATATATTTATTAAAAGGAGTCTCGTGAGAGGAAGAGATGCACACAGCACATAGGCTACATACACTTCTTCAAAGGAGAATAGATTTGAACTGGTCTTTATGTATCTTCGAAGGACGCACAGAATGTGCTGACATGGGAACAGGTCACAGAAAAGGGTTACAGCATCATATGTTATGTCTTAGTTTAGAGAATCTACAGATAGTCTGGGACATCCAGGAGCCACTTGTGACAAGAGACCTCTGGCCTAGTAAGTTATGGCCCAAAGGTTACAGTGAGGTAACCATTCATCATGAAACAGTGCATTCCCCTAGGGAGACCAGTTAAGCTGTTACATGTATGTTAAATTTTCTTCCACACAACCTATATCATTGCGACCTTGTTCAGTTATTGACATGGTTTACATGGTCTCCGCTCCCTAAAGGTCACATCTCAGCAGCTCAGGTCTTACAGTAATTCTGATATTTACAACATGACGTGAAGGCAGCATCACGCATTCAAGTGCTTTTGGTCGGAAATTATATAGCAAAATTGACTATTGGAAGGACTCATGGCCCTCCATGGCACATGGCTGCCCATCCCTGCTCTAGTCTAAATACTATTTGCAGCTGCTATCTCTTCAGCATTAAAAATACAAGTTATAAGCATGACCAAAATGTATGACAACTATCTGTTGTTGACATAGCTTCCATGCTCTCTGTCCCCCAAATGTCTTGGCAACTAGAGTAGTTTGGAAAATCACAACTCTCCCAGTCATATTTACATAGTTGTGTTTCTGTCTCTTTCATGTGCGTTCCATCTGCGGTACAATATTTCCGACAGCACATGAAGGCAGCATTTACAACTGGATGAACTCACTCACATCTAGTGTTGGGCTAGTTACTCCCAAAAGTAATTCATTACTCTTTCCTCCTTTCAAAAGGAGTGTTGTTACTTTACTTATTACTCCTTGGGTGCTGTGATTCATTACAGTACTCATTACTTACAAAAGTAATAAATGTACTGTAACACGTTTCCATCTGCTCCCATCCATGCACATGGAATATGCAGTTAGGGATAAATACATGAAATGTACAGATTTATTTCAGTGTCCACGAAAAAAATACACTGAATGCCATCTAATGGCATTCAGTGTATTTTTAATGGCATTACAATTTTTAATGGCATTTTATAATGGCAGTGTTGTGCCACATTATGGGTCATGTGGCACAACACAGTCAAAATTAAGGCTATCACACACTGGCAACATTTTTAAATAATGAGTATGTGGGATACTGTTAAATGGTGTTTGAGATGATGATTTCCAATGACAATCAAACCAACAAATCACCAATGATGGGAATCATTAATGCCATTATTATTGATGTATAAGTGATGGACTAAAACCATAGCAAAAAATGAAGTTTAGCTTCAAAATGAGATATCCACCATTTAAAAAAATGACTGTCACATATTGAATGCTGACATGAAAGTTCTGCACATTATGGGTTAGGATTGAAATTAGTCACCTTAAGACATTTGCTTATAAAACAGTTATTTTTTCAGAGTTATTTATGTTTTTCAATATTGCCAGATGAATTTCAGGTAGCAAACATTTTCCAAAATGGATATATATAGTTTTGTAATGAAACCCAAATATTGTCTACTTTCTAAAATCATACAGCCATTACAACTCTTTGCTGTAGAAATACCCTATAGGTCTATTTGTTATTACTTAAGTCTTTACATTTCTATTGCTAAAGAGGTCAATTTTGCTCTTGCAGAACACGAGGAAGGCTATAGTGGATGGAAGAAATTAAAACCAGTTTTTAAGTCTACAGTGTGATCTTTTATGATATTTACGGTAATGTGATTCATGCTACCCGTCACGTTTACATTTTGGATCTTGGTTTCCAGAGCTTGTAGTCGGTGGATGTATAGTACACCATCTGGACAAAATGAATATGCACATGGCTTTTAACTTTTCTGCTGTTCTGTGAAAATGTCTCTGATGTTAGTGAACGCTTTGTTTTATGTGCAGAAACTAAATAGAGGCCTAATGTTACTAGATTAAAGCCTGCATGTACTTATGCACCTACATTAACTTCAAATGAGTCTCAAGATTCATAACCTCACTGCTTCACTAGGATAAGAGGAGAGACATATTATTACATTTACTAAAGCAACACATTGTTGTACTTGTGTGGTCCTATCTGTTACTGTACACAGACAGGACACATCTGATGAAACTTTCGATGTGATTGCAGCATGAACTTGCATCATCTTTACCATGAAGGAGCCTGCTGTGTGGTTCACTGAAAATATGGCAATAAAAGATAGTTTTGAGTCATTATTCAGTGGAAAGTGAGAGATTTTATCACACTGTATTTTTTGTAGTTTTGTTTTTGTTTGGTTTTCTTTTTCTTCTTTGTTTTATTTGTGATTTGGCAGATTTTGCACATTATATATAGACCGTTTATATACATGTAGCCTATATTATATGCATTTATGTGTGGTGTACAACATATTGGGCAATGTGAAATCTATGTAGGCTATTACAAGAGAGGTGATCTGATCAAAAATCACATAAACCTATCCTATACATATGTATATATATATACATGCATGTATATAACCTATATGTACTCCAATATAAATATATAGGATAGGTTTACTTGATTTCTGACATGATCACCTCTCTTGTAATAGCCTACATAGATTTCACATTGCCCAATGTCTTGTATTAGATGACGTCTGTGAAGGGATTTGACCAGCAGGTGTCGCTGTTGTTCTTCAAAAGTAAATCCCCCAAACCCCCAACTAAACTCATTAAATAATAATATAATAAACTGTACTTGAAAACCGAGTAATATGAATTAAAATCAGTGTCACATAAACATATAACAGGCATATACAACAAGAATATAAAAGGTGAATGTTGCTGTGGTTGAATTTCATCTGGCAGCAATTCTGAGTTTGTTTAAGTCCATCTTTCTGCCTGATTGTTTCCCAATCTGTCCATTTGCAGGCCTACACTGACTATAAACATAAAGTTATTCCTTTTTGTGCAATCATGTCTCAATTATCTCAGGGCTTGAAGTCTGATGTGTCTCATCCCCGTAGATTCAACAGGTGAAATCAATAAGGGATCACAGCTTTCACCTGCACTGATGTCAGTATGTCAGTGGATTACTTTATTAATGAATCCTTTCCAACTACTAGATTTCTTTTCACAATACAGTCAACCGCATTTCATTACATTTCATGACTAGAGTTGCTTAGGCATTCATTGCACAATTAGCTTCCGCAAACTCAGTGTGCTACACTAAGCAAAAATATAGCAACAAAGGGTAAATGGAGTTCAAGCCCATATGGGAATGTTTAACACTTGTGCATTCTTGTCAGAGGTCAAAAGCTGGAGGTTTGAACTTGAACGTGAACTTATAAACTACAGTAATAGAAAGATATTTAAGTTACATTTAACATTTTATGCAATTTTCAAGAGCAGCTTATATTGAGGGCAACAGCAGAATGAGCTTAAATTCCACGATCACTAACATTACAAGCAACCAAAACTCAGGAATGCAAGGGTACAAACAAAAGCTTCCTGATACCCTCCCTGAAATGAATGACCATGCACCATAGAGAAGTGCCAACTAAAACAGTAGGAAAAAGTTATTCTTTTCTTGTTTTTTTTCCCTTAATAAAACAGGAGAGCATAATAATTTGCAAGTAAAGGAGGATTTAGTTGGGAAACAGGGGTTTCATACCTAAAATCTATAAGGTATGGCAAAGCCCCTGCATCCAATAAACTAACAAGCCTGGAGACAAGTGGAGCAATTACTGATAACTGCCAACATATTATTATTGGTGAATGTGATCAATTATTAGACTTATTAGTCTTACACAGACACACACAGCTTAGAGGGGACATTGGTCCTGAATGGCTCCATAAAAGATTCTGTCAAATTTGGCTTAATCTTTGCTCTCTATTATAATGATAAAAACTACAAGATTGAATTTGGACTCATTCAAACTAAGGTACACCCATGATTCATAATCAAAACTCTTGGAGGGGAACATGAAGTATTTCTCTACAAGTCCAGTGTTCATGCTACAGTGGATCATGGCCCTCTGGGTTTAAACTGCTGGTCAGGTAGAGCTGCACTGTTCACCAATGACCACTGAGTGTCAGCAGCATTCAATGGACGAAAGTCATCTGCAGCCATGAAAACACACATCTTCTCTTTAAAAATTCTCAAACAAATGCCTCTCACCAAGCATTAGGTTTTTCCAGTAAAGTGGTATATCTGTGAGATCCTCGTTTTTTGCTTTTTTTTATTTTGGTGACATCTTTGGAACTAATCGGTACCAAAGATGTGTTTCTGCATTGCACTTTCCACAGATCACCTGTCAATCAAACAGTGTGTCCAGTACTGTGACGTCTTTTTCTTCTGATTTTCTGTCGATGCAGTTTGAGTGTCTGTAGGTGTCACTCTTTTCTTTGTCTGTTCAGCCATGGTGACTATCACTGCTCATGCTAACTACCCAGTTCTTCTTCTGATTATTTCAAACAAACTGCAAGTTTTGTGTTGTATTCTATGTTATGTGATTTCAGTGTATTGTCTCTCGCAGTTTGAAGTACTCTGTATGTCCTAATAAGTTTGTTGTAACTATGGTAGTAACAGTTGTCTTGTTGTAATTGGTAATTCTAATTTTGTATACATGTTTAACTTTGACTGTTTTGTATTGATATTTTAAAATGGACCCCAGGAAGACAGTCTGTCGCTTGTGCGTCGACTAATGGGGATCTACAATAAACAATAAACAATAAACTGCTGTTGCTGCTGCCAGTAATGTAAAACGCATCACTTCCTGTGCGCCAGAGGATTTTTTACCCGGGAAAGACCTACCAGACACCGGGTGTGTAGAACAGCAAATGTTAAATCTTTCATGAACTGGGTATAGGATGAATCACTATTGTGCTATATCAAAAGGTGATTGAGGGTAGCAAAACAGATGTTTATTTATATGAAAATGTCACAGATTATTACTAAATATTCCTTGGATTGTTATAGAAAAATGAATAAGATTATTAGTAACACTGAACAGTTTACTAGACTCAAAGAATGAACCACAAACTTTTCTTGCTGTTTTCCTGACATGCTTTGGTCAGCAGGTGTCACTCTTTGCTCACTGCACAATCCACACTGCACTGATTTAAAGTTACATTCAGTGTAATTACTGTCACACAATACACATTTACACAGCTACAGCAATGAATCTGTGATTAACTGTTAATTATGAGTAATTGTAAAGACATTTCTGCAGTTGTATTTCACATTCATAGCGAGCCACCTCTCCCACAAATACCACAATAATGCAGAATAATGAATCCTATCATAAATCTGGCCTTGTTGACACAACAGGGCGTCTCTGCTCTTAGCTAAACAGAAAGGTATTTTGCTCAGAGAATAACATGCCATCCATCCATCAGGTGCTTTTCACACCTGAGCGGCGGCCCGGCTCTGAAATCGGCCGTGAAACTGTGATTTAGTAAATTTGCATGCGGAGAAGAACTGAATGTCTGGTATGCCACGCATCCTGACACACAGAAACCAATTAGGGAGGGAGGTGGAAAGATAGAAAGCCAGAGATCGAGGAATGTGTCATCTTGTGTTTGATACATGGCGTTGGTGATGCTGGGAAAGCATTTTACAAGCGTGTGACGTCAGTGTGTGAAATATGTTGCTGGCTTCACACAGAAAAGTAAAGGTGCCAACTGGAATCGAAAATGGTTCTTGAGAGTGATGCCATAGAAGAACCAATCACAACCAAGGTTCTTTAAAGCAGTGATTCTCAACCTTTTTTCATAATCAAGGACCCCTAATTTAGTTCACATTAGGGCCACGGATCCCCATTTGATGAGATTTTGTCTCTCAAACTCAAATCTGAGAATATTTTTATTGCTAAATATGATTTTGTCCAGAATTCCATGACTATCTGTATTGTAGGTAAAGAGATAACAGTCAAACTATGATCAAAATAGTCATTCCTCTACATTCTCTAATTGTGTTAACTTCTAAATGAAATATTGCTGAAGTTTAACAATTCATCAGTTTGCTGGGGGACCCCCTGGAACCCCCTCAAGGACCCCTGGTGGTTCCCGGACCCCATGTTGAGAACCATCGCTTTAAAGAACCATTCCTGCACTCCTTTCCTTAGACACCTGCATTGTGTTTTTGTCTATCTGTCCTTGTATAGCCACATTTGCACTTGCACAATATATACTATGGAGGGGTTTGGTTATTTTCCACATTTATGCCATCACCCACCATCCAATAACTAAGAATTAAGAACCTTTTAATATCCCATATGGTTCTTTGGGATGTTAAAAAGGTTCTTTGTGGAACCGGAAATGTGGCATCACTTTTCGGTTCCGGTTCGCACCTTTATTTTTCTGTGTGTTCCTCTGCAGTCGGAGCCGCCGCGCTTTGGGGTGTCACATGATGACAAAATAACTATAGAAAAGCCGGCGTCTCCTTCCACCCATTCATTTAGTTGAGCTTAAGGTTTTCCAGATGTTTCAAGTGTTTCCATACGTTCAGGCTCATCCTGTACTTGGCTCCGGTTGGCGAGTCATGCGCTGGAGAGGTCACAGGGTCAGAGATGCCTCCTTGTTTTGCAGAGATGATTTAGGGAGGACACACACGCAGATACACACACACAGTGAGCACAGGGTGTGTGTGTGTGTTTCTTTCTGGTGTGTGTGACCTTTTGCTTGTGTGTGAGCTGGGGTGATTGAAAGTGAACACACACACGGCGAGTTTTGGGTTTCAGCTGCTTTAATCAAATCTCATCAGCTGAACTCACGGGCTTGACAGTGACTCTAGCGTGTGTGTGTATCATTTATTCCGGCCTGGGGGTTCAGCCTGGCTTCCACAGCACAGTGAGGGACGTGATGCAGTGTGTGTGTGTGTGTGTGTGTGTGTGTGTGTCCAATCCAGTGACTCCAGTGCCAAGTAATTAGACAGAGAAAAGACATAAAAAACACAAAGTAGGGAACATGCAGTCTCTCTGTGTGAGGGGACATTCTAGTGTGTGTGTGTGTGTGTGTGTGTGTCTGTTGTAATAGGTCTTCGTGTAATGTGTAAGAGACACTGCTTTTTTCCATCCTTAAATGTCCTTAAACCATTACTTGATTTAAATAAAGCATTACAATGTGCGTGGAACACACACAGTGCCTTTTATTGCGGTCTGTTTGGTATATGTGTGTGTGTATGTTCATATTCATATGTGTGTGTGTGTGTGTGTGTGTGTGTGTTTATCCACTGTGACTCCAGTGCCAAGTAATGACTCAGGACTGGCTGCCCGCTCGGTACCTGAGGATCGGGTTGCTTGAGCCGTCTGTCAGCGCAGACAGAATGAGCTCCCTCAGGACAGCAGCGACAAAGTGCTGTTCACACACCAGACCCATGTCAAATAGCATTTGCAAGTAATCCCTATAGCGTTTGTTTTAAGCAGCTTGGAGTCCCAAATGGGTGGTGTTTGCTAACGGAGTAGCAGATACCTTAGGAAATCACAGGAAAGTATTTGAAAAGTATACTGCTCTGTTATTGAAAGTTGCTGAATTTAAACTATCTGAATAATACAGATTAAATAAAACCTCATCCATCTGTCCAAGCAGGTTCAAACCAATGCTAAGAATGATTTGATAATACTTTTTGATCCAGGTTTTGTTCACACAACCTTTCAGACAATAGATCTGCCAATTGCTCATCTTCCTGTCAGTCATCTAAATCTCTCCTGGAAGGAAAAATAAACTCAAAGATTTGTGTGTTGAGAGACTGGTAGCCCTGAACTCTGAATAAACCTTCAATTAAAGCGAATAATTACGTAATGCATAGCATAATGCTGAATTTCGGAGGAACTTGCTTTGTATTTGTGTAGCAATTGATTGCGTACATGCCCTTCTTTCTCTCTCTCCTCCTCCTTCTCCCTTTCCCTTCTTTCTCACTGTGTGTACAAGTGTATGTGCATGTAAGCACGTGTTTGTGTGTGATTGTGCGGAAGTGTATCTGTTTGCACACGCCTCGTTTGACTAACGGCTCCTGTCACCCAAGCATTATCTAACCATTCAGCATATCGCTGAGTTACAGCTTCACCAATATTGACACAGCTCTTTCTGCTGAAAAGAACAGGCAGCACAAACAGGTCACTACCTATTACAGTTGTGAAATACAGAGAGAAGGACGCAGGGGCGAGGCTCGGCCCCGCACCAGGACAACTGCTGACCTGCCAGGTCAACGCTGCTCTCCCTGTGGGTGTGCTTTGTTTTGAAGCAACTCTCAGACTCAGGGTTGTATAACAGAAACCCCCTCCAAGCAGCGAGTTAGTGCTATTTCAAAGGGTTTGTGCCTTTACTTAAAGGGAAATTCCACCCAAAAAACGGAACTTTGAAGTGTTATTACAACAATGTTACCATTCCAAACTTGGGTCGAATTGTATTTACAAATGAAAAAAAAAAGGATAAAAGAAAGCCAAGGGACTCTTCTTTTGTGTGCAAAAGTTAAAAACAACCCTAACCCTAAAATGGCCATAGAAAAACAAAGGCTATTTAAACTAACTAACTAAACTATAAAACTGTTACAAGACAAGAATGCTGTGGCTTCTTTTTTCATATATTCTTTTACATATTTTTTTTTTTTTCCAAACAGACTTTAATGTTCTGGAGAAGCATCCCCTCTCAACCTGCAACTATTTGCATTTGTTTTAAACTATTTGGAATTCCAGATGGGTGGGGTTTACCACATAGGACAAAAAAATACACAATCATAGGAAAGTATTTGAAAGTCTGTAAAAACCCCCGGTACTCCAAGCAGATAAAAACAAAATGCTAAGAATTTAGAATATGTTTTTTTGGAGATTATTTGTGATGAACAAGATAGCCAATAAATCACATCTGTGACTTCTCCTTTTAGGGTTTATTTTCACCTTAAGTAGAATGAGTGCTCCGTCCAGGATCATTGGCCAGGTCACATCGACCTATAGATCATTTATTATGATCTGAAAGACACTGACACTGAAACCAACACTCCTTCTACTCTAACTACTGGCCCCAAGTTGGTTTATAGCATAAACATGACCGCCGTCGCATGGGGAATCCCGAGCAAGAACAAGAACATTTGAAAACATGACCCAGGAGGTTGAGTCTCTGGAGGGCTTCTCTCGGTCCAGAAAGGGTACGCATGCAGGCTGTGGACTCCACACCGCACAAGGACTGGAAACCGCCCTCCTGTCTGCTGTTTCAGTAGTTCCCACAGCAATAAAAGATGTGAATGAGAAAGACAGGCTGACAGACGCTGGCTGAGTGCTTTCTGTTCGCTCTGCTGTTAGAAGTGAGGTACGGATAATGTTCAATGACCAGATCCACATCCAGGCGTTTCACCCAAGCCTTCTTATAGTGTCTATTCTGTCTATTTTGTTTATGTTTTATTTGGTTATCAATATTGAAGTGATGTTGAACTTTGGTAGTACCTTGGGTTGTGTAGCTTCCTGGACATGATATAACTCCAAAATCAGCTGTTTGCTGTCATCTGTTGCTCTGGGGCTCCGTGAGAGACGATTGGAGAATTGCAGAAACAGGCCTCAAAATCGCACTTCTAGCACATAATCAAAATGCAAACAAAGCAGATTCTGACAATATATGAAAAAACTAGTCATGCTGCTGAATTGTGGTTAAGTGAATCGCTTTTTTTCATGTTTATTAAACCTTTCAGTTTGAACAAGTGTAACACTGAAATCCGGTTGGAGGAAACTAATGCCGATGGAACAAAGAAAACACTACGTTTACCAGTAATTGTACATAGGCGAAAAAAGTGAGAGGCTTGTTTTTATATATTGTCAGAATCTGCTTTGTTTACGTCTGTTTATGTGCTTGAAGTGTGATTTTGAGACCTGTTTAGCCATATAATGGCAGTGAATGGAGAAAGAAAAAAACGCAATTCTCTAATCGTCTCTACCGGAGCAACAGATAACAGAATTGTCAATTTTGGGGTTATATCATGTCCAGGAAGCTACACAAGCTAAGGTACTACCAAAGTTCAACACACGCAGAGGGGGATCCCTCTCTGTGAGGCCCTTCCCAAGGTTTCCTCCATTTTTTTTTTTTCCTAATTGAGGTTTTCATGTTTTTCCTTGTTCTCATTGAGGGTCTAAGGTTCGGGGGTGTCATTTTCATTTATTGTTTCATAATGTGGGCGTTATGAAGCCCTTTGAGACTGTAACTGTGATTAAGCGCTGTTCAAATAAACTTGACTTGACTTGACTCACAGCTCACAGGCAGTTAAGTCAACAGGTTCACAATCGAACACCAGGTCAAATCACGCTCCGCAATGAAAGTATGAGTCGCACCAAACCCACAACAACATAGTTTTGCGTGACCTTGGGGTTTGCAGTGCTGCTGCTGGCTGTCAAATTACATTGACGTCCAGAGCGCTCTGTTCTCATTTGGAGAGGGTGGTTGACTGGTAACGCTAAAGGGAGGCATAGAAAAATACACTCCCTCGGACATGTGCTGGAGCAATCAAGGAGCCGAGGGGAGGATGGCAACCTTTCAAAGAGGAGCTTAGAGAGGGAATCCAGGCCCCCAGGTCTTCTTCCCGTTTCATACTAAATCGCATTTGACCACTTAAGGCCAGAAACCGTGCATCTCAAAAACCACAGCCTGTTAAAGGACGTGAGGCCAGTTCATTTGAGAGACAGAGAGAGAGAGAGAGAGAGAGAGAGAGAGAGAGAGAGCTGTTGCGTGTTTCTGACAGCAGCAAGACCTTAGCAAGATTTTAGTGAGATTTGACATTTGACATTTTATAATTTATGACATTTTAATACTTTTTAAAGCCTTAAATTTATTTATTTTAAGACTTTTTCAGACTTTTTAATGACCCGCAGATCCCCTGTATCATGGGTCAGAGAGAGAGAGAGTTCAATGTACGTACCAATATTCACATCTTGTCTTACATTTGTTGTAGCCTATTTGTTGTTTTGTGGTTGTATGCTTTGGCAAGATATACACATGTATGTCTTGTCAATAAAGTTCAGTGAATTGAAATTGAAAAAAAATTGAGAGAGAGAGAGAGAGAGAGAGAGAGAGAGAGAGAGAGAGAGAGAGAGAGGGAGAGAGAGAGAGAGAGAAAAAGCCTTGAATCTTGCCAATCAGATATGATGGTGTAGACTCAATTAGTTAGATTCTAGGTTCCTTCTATATATCCAATCCTGTAACTCTGAACCTTACAAAACACAAATCTAAAATGTCATATCTACCTCTGAGATCCTTTTCCCTGCTGGCTGTCCAACATCCCAACATGATGTCACTGACATCAGCAGACTCACGTAAAGTAGCTGGGAAAATGACCCAAATAAAACGGCAAATGTTAGTGCACCTATAATTTAATTTATTCTTTGAGGTAGAGGGAGCGGCGACTCAATTACATGTTTATGTCAGAAGCCGCATTACATCTCATTAAAAGGGTGGCTAGTGACTGCAATGGGCCCACAGTGGCCCGATTGTTGAAGCTCAGCTACTGAAACAGTTCCTAACCACGTTGAGGCCCGGGACACAAGCTTTTCTGTGTGGGCCTTTTGTTTTCATCTCTATTTCTGTCCCCTCGTTGCTCTGCGAAGCACTTTGTGATTAACCTAATTTTGTTAAAAGCGCTTTAGAAATAAATTTAACTTGACATGAGCTGACCCAAATTTGAGAAATTTAGTCTCTCCTGGGATCAAGTATAATGAAAACATGTTGTTACTCTTGGCAGGTGGGGACCCACCACAAAACCCAAACTCAAACTCAAGCTGACCCATTTTAGCTCCTGACCATGGTTCCAGAAACGCTGACCTACTCAACTGGAAAGTCTAAAGACGATTGAAAAAAGCAAATTCTGCACACGTTGTCTTGAACTCCATTCATCGTTTGAATCCAATGTGGATCTTCTGCTTCGTTGATCCATCATGGAAGGAAACATTACCAGTAAAAGACGTGTGAACACTGCAAAAAACATCCATCTTAACAAGTCATTTAGTCTCATATTCAGTCTTCAAATCTTATTTTTCTTAAAACAAGAGAAAAATTATGCAAATGAGGAATTTTCTGTCAGAACAAGGCAGATCACTGCACTACTATTAAGAAAATGACATTTGATTCTACAAAATTCTGGAAACAAGTTGATTTGCATTGGAAACAAGTGAAGAAAATTATGATTTTAGGACTCAATAATAGACTGAATGACTTGTTAAGATGGAGATTTTTGCAGTGAATGGAGTTCCCTGTGTGTGGCCTCTACACTTCTTCTACAATAACTTTACCTTACTCTGAGGTATCAGTCAAACTCTAAAGCCATACCATATAAAGTTGGTTGAGGATGGCTTTCGCTGAGGGATAAACCTGATGATGGAGCCTGACAGAGGTATGCAGCTTAAGAGGGAAGCAACAGGCGAGAGTCTGGAAGTCATTATGCAAAGAAGGTAAAACAGTCTCCGTCCGCTAAGTCCCTCTAAAGCCACTGAAGTCCCTCGACCCCCCCGGAGGGCTGTAAACAGGTCCTGGGAGCATTCCTCAAGGATGTCTCAGACACACACACACACACACACACACACACACACACACACACACATACACACACAAGCCTTTTTAATGGCTCAGAGTCGATCAGTGAACGGATGTGCAGCAGCTGGTAACATACAGTACAGTGAGTAAAGATGACGGGATGAAGGAAATCTATTACCCAACGACAGTAGGCTGCAATCAGTTTCTCTCTCTCTCTCTCTCTCTCTCTATCTATCTTTCTATCTTCCCTTCTCTCTCCTATTGTGGCAACGAGCTGTCATCCCGTTGTTTTGTTTCTTCCGGCATAAGTTCTTCTGAAAACAGTCCATGACAAAAATGAAGTCTGATTCCTTCCACCACTCACAATCTTAGTCAAACCGAGGCTCAGATCAATCAGTCAATCAAAACTTTATTTATAGAGCATTTTTCGTACAAATTAATGCAATTCAAAGTGCTTTCCAGTGCAGTAGATAAGACAGGAAATGGACAGGTTACAGCAATAGAGACCAATGCACAGAACAGTTAGAGGTAAAACAAAAGAGCAAAAATAAGACATGATATAAAATAATACGAATACGAAAGATGAGCTAAGACATGACAAACATTACACACCTAGTTAAAAGCCAGACTAAAAAGGTATAAAAATATAAATATTATCCACTTTCCTCAGATCCAAATTTAATGTGCGGCGAGGGAGGGATGCACAGCTGTGCCTGGTGGAAATCAGATTTTTGCCAGGTAAGCCAATGATTCGACTGTAAGCTGTGTATGAAATTTTCCAAATTACCGGTGCGGTCACTGGAGGGAGAAACTGTCCTCACAGCGCTCCAGTTAGGCAGCGAGGTCGGTTCATTCCTCTGGAGTTAAGGCAGCAAGGCAGGTAAACAGGCTTGTAAGAAACTAAATGAAACAAAAGCCAGACATCAAGTCATTTCCTGTGTGTGTATTTGTGTGTGTGTGGTGGGTGTGGATGTTTGTGTGGGTGGATGGTTGTGCATGTGCGTGCATGTGCGTACATGTGCGTGCATGTGCATGCGTGTGTGTGTGTGTGTGTGTGTGTGAGCTACCTCTTGGTAGACCCTTTTATGTTTCTTTCTCACAAGCTTTGTTTGGCATTCCTGAAGAAGGCTGGGACCAAAGACTGGGCATTTAGAAAGAGAGAGAGAGAGAGAGAGAGAGAGAGAGAGAGAGAGAGAGAGAGAGAGAGAGAGAGGGAGAGAGAGGGAAAGAGAGAGAGGGTGGTGGGGGGGGGGACAAAGTGAGGGGATAGAAGATACACAAAGGGAAAAACAAAAACTACATTTTTTTTCTGCCCTCAGCCATATTTATATTCATCTCTTTTTTCAACATTCATGTCTTCAGAATCCTCACAAATGCTTTTCTCTCTCAGCCAATAATCTCACAGAAAGATTTAATAGTAATATACTCAGCAAGAAGCCAAACCTTGTTAACTGTGACACTAAACTCTGTTGAAACAAGGACTCCCTGAGTGTTTTTAATTGGTCTGCTTGCCGGTGTGTGTGTGTGTGTGTGTGTGTGTGTGTGTGTGTGTGTGTGTGTGTGTGTGTGTGTGTGTGTGTGTGTGCGTCCTTGTTAGCGCACGTGTGTGTGTTTATGTGTGTGCAGGCATGTGTATATTTGTGTGTGCGCACTTGCATTTATGTTTCTGTGTTCATATACTTACATGCATCAATGTGTGTGTGTGTGTGTGTGTGTGTGTGTGTGTTTTGGGGGGGCGGGTGCTCAACAGCAGCTGCTGACCACTGGCTGTAATTCATCAGTGTTGCTGGTTTCACTGCAGTTCTCCTCAGAGAGACAGACTATGATCTAATGCTGCGGACATTGCTACTGCTGAACATACTACTGACTGCATGTCTGTTGACATCAGAGATATTTAGGAGTCTGATGGGAAATGCTTTACTTTAACCTGAGTTCCACTACAGGACAGGGTTCACTTACCACCAACTCCATCACAATTATAAAAACAAAATGATCCTTTAAGGAATTTGTTGTTGCCAAAAAGCATTTTGTGGTGAACTGGTCATAATTAATCAAATCAAATCAAATCAAAATATTCACATTGATATTTGAAGTTTCCTAACTCATTGTAAAATGCAAAATACAAGTCTGAGTTACTTTGCTGTTTAAGAAACATGATCAACCAGAGAGTGCAAACCTTCAACGCTTAACAATTCTCCATCTTGCTGTTACATCAAAAGTCATCATTCCTGTCACTTTAGATTCTTTTTGGGGCATGTTTTGCTTTTATTAGACAGATGCAAGTGAATAGTGACAGGAAAGATCACTTTAATATTACGCTAAATTGATATCTTGAATCAGCAAACATACCCTTAAACATACAAATGGCAGAAATCCCAGATCCGGATCACCGCCAAAATCTAATCAATCGTTCCTTGGCCCAAGGCTGACCTGTCCACCAAATTTCATGGAAATCCGTTCATGCGTTTTTGAGATATTCTGCTGACAGACGGAGGTAACAAGAAGAAACCAGTTCCATCTTAAAAATACACATAAAATATTTCACTGTCACTCCTTGTATCAAAAGCTCAGTCAGTGTCTTCAGTAAAACATAAACAAATCCAGTCGGGGGGGGAGACAGAGTTTCAGGAAGGGGTAACGTTTCCAAACTGGGCCTTTAAACTGAGTCCAGGACTATTTTTATTTCATTGAAGAGCATCAACACTAAAATATGTTGACAGAAATGTTAAATGATTGGCTCTATACCAGTGGTGTCTTGTTGAGTTGGTCCCATACCAAGAAAATTCTCCTGTGAAAGCAAAAACTTAGCATGAAGCACTTTGTCTTCAAGGAGGGTAGGAAATGGTTTTTGCTAGCTGGCCATTTCTGTTATGGCTGTGCCCCAGGGGTAACACGACCCCTCTGTGTGTGTGTGTGTGTGTGTGTGTCTCTGTGTGTGTGGACACTGGTTTCTGACACTGAGGCAGTAGCAGTCCTGTCTCTCTGTGAAAGTCCCGCTCCTCCCTCCTGGTCTTCCTGTTAAGTCTACCATATAATTGCTTGTCTCAAATTCAGGACCAGACTTGCCCAACAAACCCTTGATGCTGATGTCCTGCTGTATGTGTGTGTGTGTGTGTGTGTGTGTCTGTCATCACCAGTGGGTGGTCATGTGTCTGTAGCTAGTTGAGACGTACCGTAAGTTGTAAGAACTTTTCTAGCAGCTACCAGTAGTTAAATTGACTGGAATTGCTTAGTTTGTAGGTGCACTCAGACCAGTCGGTGATTATTTTTACATGAAACGTCTATTAAGCAGTGAATGTGACCGCATTCTCTTTAATAAATCGACCGGTTGATGGTGTGGAGAAGGGATGTGTGTTTGGGCCAGTGGGCTAAGGCAGGTGTCCCCAAATGTTTTCCCAAATAGATACAATTCAGACCACAGACCCCAATTTGATAAAGGTGTTTTGTTTGGATTTTAGTTTTATTTTGTCTGTCAATTCTGTAGGTGAGGAAACAACAGGGGGGAGCGTGAAACCTCTGATCAGAATAGTCATACATCGTCTCATTGGGCTAACTTGGTGTGAATGAAGTAATAATAAAACTGAACTAATCCTCCTTTTGTTGGGGAACCGCTGGAACCCCCTTACGGCCTCCTACTGGGCCCTGGACCCCAGTTTGGGAACCATTAAGTCGCATACAATGTATTTTAAACCTCACAGGCTCAAATCCTGCTCACATCCAATCTCTTTCTCCCATCTTGAATTTAAAAAGTAGAGATATTATAAAGATAACATTTAAAAATCCTTACAGGCATTTTTTTCCAGTAGTTATTGATGGAGGGGAGAGCAAATCTCATTCACTTCTCCTGCCCCGATTTTCCCATCTGGATAGGGAAATCAAATTAGCAGCTCTTCATGTAATAAACTCATTTATTTAACCATTATTTTTTGCTCATTTACGTTGTCACATGTTGTTTGTCTGTAATCTTTATATTGACTTTTAGAGGCTTTTTGGGCCTCTCTTGAAAAACAGACTCTTAATATCCATCAGTTGA
Source organism: Centroberyx gerrardi (assembly GCF_048128805.1). Taxonomy (NCBI): domain Eukaryota; kingdom Metazoa; phylum Chordata; class Actinopteri; order Beryciformes; family Berycidae; genus Centroberyx; species Centroberyx gerrardi. Next base: position 8,261,309 of record NC_136007.1, on the reverse strand, counting down.
CTTCCTAGTAAAGGTTTAAAATTAGGTTTGAAATAAATTGTGAGCATCTCGCCTGTGCCGCTCGCCCCTTATCTCGGCACGGCTTCAGCACTGTATTCACGATTGCCTTGTATGGTTCAAATGAACAGGATAATCTGATGCACTCACATGCTTATCGGGGACTTCCCCTTTGGTTTATGATGTGTGTAATCTTTTAGCGCCGCTTCACAGCACCTGTTCCTTTTGTGAGGCCTCGCCGTCAAAGATAACGCTGTTTGGCGGTTTGTGCTCGTCCTTTGAAGCGGGCAAAGTGAAACCATGATGTGGTTTTGAAAAAATGTATTGCGGAGAACACGCTCTTTGTAGACACAAACCATACTCCTTTAGAGGCGATATTCTGCAGTACCTAGCACCTACACACACACACACACACTGTGCTTTCTCATAACACACACTACACACAACACTTACAACACGGTACAAGCATAGAAGTTTTAGAGGCAAATGAAATACAAAGCTACAATATGAGCTATGTAACATTCCCGTAACCAACAAAGCAGTTTGCAATTACTTACCACAATTAGCAGACAGAGGGATTAAAGAACAATGAGCTTGTTAAATCCCTTAAGACCCATTTACAGAACAGAGAACACACAACTACATTTAAATACCTCATGCAATTACACTGTAATGTGAATAACAGTTTGATTTGTGTGATCACTTTTGCATACTCCTTTGTTTTGGCTTTAAACCTGCGTCTGGTGAAGAAACTGCCAACTTAAAGTTAGAAAATGTAGTTTATACCTAGTTCACACTGTATGGTACTGAGGTTATTCAGTCTTTTCACTGTAAAATAAATGGCTTTTTCGGTTCGGACACCCTTGATGACACCTGAAGGTGGTCTCACACACACACACACACACAAACTCATGCACCAGGCTTCATTATCAAGATTTCTATAAACACGCATGCCATAAAACATACATACTAACATTGTTTAGTATACAGATGCCTAATTGTTTTGATTACATTTGTTCATGCTTTTCTGTTGATTGCTTGATAAATTACACTTACAGTTACACAATGTTGAGACACACACACACACACAGGCAGGCAGGCAGACAGGCAGACAGACAGACAGACAGACAGACAGACAGACAGACAGGCAGAGAGGCAGACAGACAGACAGGCAGAGAGGCAGGCAAGCAGGCAGACAGGCAGGCACAGAGGCAGGCAGACAGACAGACAGACAGGCAGAGAGGCAGGCAAGCAGGCAGACAGGCAGGCACAGAGGCAGGCAGAGAGGCAGACAGGCAGACAGACAGACAGAGAGGCAGACAGACAGACAGACAGACAGACAGGCAGAGAGGCAGACAGACAGACAGAGAGGCAGACAGGCAGACAGACAGACAGGCAGAGAGGCAGGCAAGCAGGCAGACAGGCAGGCACAGAGGCAGGCAGAGAGGCAGAGAGGCAGACAGGCAGACAGACAGACAGAGAGGCAGACAGACAGACAGACAGACAGACAGACAGGCAGAGAGGCAGACAGACAGACAGAGAGGCAGACAGGCAGACAGACAGACAGGCAGAGAGGCAGGCAAGCAGGCAGACAGGCAGGCACAGAGGCAGGCAGAGAGGCAGACAGAGAGGCAGACAGGCAGACAGACAGACAGACAGATAGACAGACAGGCAGGCAGAGAGGCAGACAGGCAGACAGACAGACAGACAGACAGACAGGCAGAGAGGCAGACAGACAGACAGACAGGCAGACAGAGAGGCAGAGAGGCAGACAGACAGGCAGAGAGACAGGCAGAGAGGCAGGCAAGCAGGCAGACAGGCAGGCACAGAGGCAGGCAGAGAGGCAGAGAGGCAGACAGACAGGCAGAGAGGCAGACAGACAGACAGAGAGGCAGACAGGCAGACAGACAGACAGACAGACAGACAGACAGGCAGGCAGAGAGGCAGAGAGGCAGACAGACAGGCAGGCAGAGAGACAGACAGACAGACAGACAGATAGACAGACAGGCAGGCAGAGAGGCAGACAGGCAGACAGACAGACAGACAGACAGACAGACAGACAGACAGACAGACAGACAGGCAGAGAGGCAGGCAAGCAGGCAGACAGGCAGGCACAGAGGCAGGCAGAGAGGCAGAGAGGCAGACAGACAGGCAGAGAGGCAGACAGACAGGCAGGCAGAGAGGCAGAGAGGCAGACAGACAGGCAGAGAGACAGACAGACAGACAGACAGGCAGACAGAGAGGCAGAGAGGCAGACAGACAGGCAGAGAGACAGACAGACAGACAGGCAGGCAGAGAGGCAGAGAGGCAGACAGACAGATAGACAGACAGGCAGGCAGAGAGGCAGACAGGCAGGCAGGCAGAGAGACAGACAGACAGACAGACAGATAGACAGACAGGCAGGCAGAGAGGCAGACAGACAGGCAGGCAGAGAGACAGACAGACAGACAGACAGATAGACAGACAGGCAGGCAGAGAGGCAGACAGGCAGACAGACAGACAGACAGACAGACAGACAGACAGACAGACAGACAGGCAGAGAGGCAGGCAAGCAGGCAGACAGGCAGGCACAGAGGCAGGCAGAGAGGCAGAGAGGCAGACAGACAGGCAGAGAGGCAGACAGACAGGCAGGCAGAGAGGCAGAGAGGCAGACAGACAGGCAGAGAGACAGACAGACAGACAGGCAGGCAGACAGACAGGCAGAGAGGCAGACAGACAGACAGACAGGCAGACAGAGAGGCAGAGAGGCAGACAGACAGACAGGCAGGCAGAGAGGCAGAGAGGCAGACAGACAGGCAGGCAGAGAGACAGACAGACAGACAGGCAGGCAGACAGACAGACAGGCAGACAGACAGACAGGCAGGCAGAGAGGCAGACAGGCAGGCAGAGAGGCAGATAGCGAGGCAGAGAGGCAGACAGACAGGCAGGCAGAGAGGCAGAGAGGCAGAGAGGCAGAGAGGCAGAGAGGCAGAGAGGCAGGCAGACAGGCAGGCAGAGAGACAGACAGACAGGCAGGCAGAGAGGCAGAGAGGCAGAGAGGCAGGCATGCATGCTGGCATCAGTGGCGGCGACGCTCAACTCTGTGGTTTTGTAAATAAAACAAAGCGGTGAGAGTGCTGAACTCAGCTGTCAATAGCTGGCATGTGTGCATGTGTGAAACATATGTGTGTGCGTGTGTGTGTGCGTGTGTGTGTGGGTGTACGTTCGCTAGTTAGAAACACCCAGCGGAGTACAGAGAATGCATTGTTACAGTGTTGATCTAATGTAATGTGTGTGTACGGAGCATTTAGTAATGATTAAACTAGGCCTTAATCAAGATCAGCTGATTCTAGGCCGGGGGCATCAGTTCCCTTCCTTTCACCTCTCTTCCTCTCCAACTGCATGGCTTTAGTTCCTGGTTTATTCCAGGGAATTTATAGGCCCCATTTACACCTGGCTTTAACATGCGTCCCGTATCCGGATTGCATCCACATATCTTTTAGCTAGATTACACTTACACCTGATGTTAAAATGCGTCTCATGCATCCATATTGTGGTTGGATTTCTCTTTCCTTCACTACATTGTCATGTACGTGTAGTATGTCACTTCCTCTTGTAATATTTCATCATCATACATCCTTAAAAATTGACAGTAAATACCTTGTCTTGCATGTTCCTGTGCCATGACAATCCATTTTTTGGTAGTATGTTACCATCCAAGCTGCCTTTCGCTTGTGCTTCTCATTTGGATTTGTGTAGAAAACGTATTTCTGTTAATGTAGCTGATGTATGCGGATTGAAGACGCATTGCATGCTTTGGTAATGTGGTCAAATGACATTTACATGCATTTACATCTGGATTTTATGTGTTTATTTGCGCTATCTGATCACAATTCGATCACCCAGGACGCATGTTAATGCCAGGTGTAAAGGGAGCCATTGGTTCCTTGGTTTATTCCATAAAGCAACAGAGGGTCAGTGGTTGTGATGTATCCCACAATTCTTTGGGGTTTATGCGGTTGATGTCTTCCACATGCAACCAAAATTGTAGTCAGTCAATTAGCCTGGCACAAAAAATCTGACGTCAAGGTGTAAAATGTCAACATCAGTGAGGGTAATCAGCTAGCTAGTTTGCTGACATGTAGCCTAACTATTTATGTACCACTCAAGTGAATTCAGTGGTTCATAAACATTTACAGCCAGCTTCATGTTTGATTTATCAACTGCCCTCTTAAATTCCCAATGATACTCCTGTACGTCTGATTGTGATACGCCTGTGCGCTGGTTGCATGTGTTTGTTTACAAGAGAGTGCAGCACAACTCCTCTAGGTTTATTCATAGCATCCAGCAGCCTTTTCGTTAATGAGAGGGCTCGCTGTTCAGGGTTTATGTTTGTGACACTGGAGAGAGGTTATCAGCAGCTCCTTTTGGCTCTAATGCATCATTTGGTGGAAATGGTTTGAATGACTCATCCCGGGGTGCTAAATGAGGTAGTCAGTGTGTGAGAGAGACAGAGAGAGAGGATGAAGAGAGACAGACTATTCACAAAAATAGTAGATTTGTTTGTGCACGTGTGTGTTAGTGTAAAAGAGAGAGGAGGAGAGAGAGATACAGACAAAAAGAGTGAGAGCGATCTGGCTTGATTTCAGTGTTTCTCTAAAATAGTGAGCGAATGAGAGAGAGATTAACCAAAAGGGCAAGGTAAAGAGTGTGTTACACTTCTATGTGCTTTTGCATTCAATGATGCCACAATCTATGGAGACAATATAAGAAAGCAAAGAGTGAGCCTACAAATAAATGCATGACAAACCAATATTCTTTCCTCTGTGGCATAGGATTACTCTCCAATGGTCCTAAACTGCTATGCAAAGCTAATTGTGAAATGGATTCAGGGTTGATCACATTTTTCCTCTTTATTAAAGCTTTTTTTTTCACTTGTTCCGCAAATCCATACATTTTTCTGTCTCCTCTTGTGTGATCATACCAGGTTTTACAGTGTGTGACATTTTTGAGATGTTGATTTGAGATACAGTAGGTTTGTCTTGGAAGTGTGTCAGATGTCAAACACAGATGTTAAACAGTTTGAGAACCACTGCTATTGGCAGTGAGGTGTGTAATCATAACAGGGTTTTACAGGTTGTGACATTTGTGAGCAATTATATGATTAATAAGTGTGCCTTGGAATTATTCATCTTTTAAAGACGTACTTCACATCACACTCTGCCCACTGAATCATATCCTCTCTCCTTCACAGGAATATTGTCAGCACACTTTGCACTCCTTACTATTGGTTGCTTTTAAGAATAGAATAGAATAGAATAGAATAGAATAGAATAGATGCTTTTTGCAATTTTGGTGAAATAGGAATTTACGCTTATTCTGCTATTGCACTCATTCTAAGTCGGTCTGGACAAGAATGTCTGCTAAATGACTAAAATGTAAAAAAACAAAAACAAATAGCCACTGCTATATACAATATGATTTAACTCTAACCAGTACTACAGTAGTTTTATTCATGCCCTGGCTCTTCCACGGTGGCCTAACGTCACCACAGTGGGGGCAGGGTGGGTGTAAAAGATGCAGTTTGTCTGGAACATTCCTTTGTGGTGCGCTGCTTGAAGGGAACAATCACATATTGCAAAATTGTTGCCACCTTGTGCAAGGCAGGTCAGACCGATCTGTGTAACCAGACCAAGGAAGTAAAGATGTTTATTTTAGCTGCTTTTTCCTGTGTTTCCATATTTGTTTTTTATTGGGGTTTTTTTTATTATTATTTTCTGGCTCTGTGTTTGACAGGCAGCAAGAGGTAATGGTTTGAAAACTGTTGGAACTTCAATACCCAGAAATCCTTTAACATGACATCAGTAAACTGCACACAGCACTCTCATGTTTACCAACCCGGCCGGTCTGTGATGCTTCATACAAAAGGAAACCAACGTGATGAGAGAGGCAGAAGAGTCCAGCTTTCTCTGGACGGAGCGCTGCTCTCTGCTGTTTAGGAGACCGTTTGGATTTCGCTGTTAAATTCTGATTCATCACTTCCTGTGTGGGAAGAAGTGTCCATGCCAGCAGAATTAAATTTCTGCAAATACGGGAAATCTACAGCTTCTCACTCGGTGGGGATGGGATTGTTTTTTCTCTGTTGCAGCCCCACTTTGTGATTTAGGCTGATAAGACAGGTGTATTTTTTACATAAAATCTTGCCTTGTGCAGCTTTAATAGAACATTTTCTATTATACTATATGATCTTGGAACTACCACTGCTTTGCAAGGTGTTATTACAGAGCAACTATGGACATAATGAGGAGACATGCTGTAACATGTCAGTTACCTCCAGGTCACAGTCCAGCCCCCAGCTCTGTGTTCTGCCTCCAGTTGGCCTCCAATTGCACTCAAAAAACTTTCATCTCTCTCTCTTCTAAGCTCCTATCTTCTCGCTTAAATGATCATTCTACGGCAACAGGAATATTGTCAGGTCTCTATAGCGCTGATCTTTTTGCTTTGTTGCTACTGGTCGCTTGTAATTTTTTTGATCCAGGAATTTAAGCTCATTCTACTGTTGCACGGCATGTAGCCGAGAGTCGGCTACATGCCTAAAATGTAAAATGTATGTAAAGAGGTCAACCACAACTACAGCCAGGGCCGCCGCTAGGAATTCTGGGCCCCCTGACAATATGTGACACAGACCAAAAACTACCTAATGGCTGCTTCATGCTTTCTGTGTGGCTACACACAGAAACGCACGTCTTGGAATTCATGCTTCTCATGTTTTTACGACAACCACGCGCCTGGAAACGCTTTTACTCTAGTGGTGCTGTAGGAAAATTCTGCTTTCCAAACCCTCCAACAAGAGAAAAAAAAACAACAGAATTCGCCAGAGGTTCCACTTCCTGTTCTTTCAGTCAATCCTGGACAGAGACACATCAACCATCTACGTAGCTGCAGTGCTATCCGCATTGTTTCAGGTTTCAGGTGATGTGCGAAGGTGTGGCCAACATGCCCAGTCGGTTCAGCTGCAATTTGAGTTGACATATCGACAACTTGTGTAATAAAAGTTACTGATTTACTTTTTAGGAAAGATAACACGTTACATCTTTTCCATGTAACTCTAAAAGGATGAGGACAGAGTTCAAACTTTTTTTTTTTAACTGGAAAAATTCAAACATACAAAAAAAGTGCACAGTAAAGCCAGATTATTCTTCTCTTCTTTGCTGACTGATCGTTCGCTGCGAATGGCTGCAAACTTATTGACTTTAAAAACGTACACGTACACAAAAAACTACTCAATTACAGTAATGGGAGTAAATGTAATTAGTTACTTCCATCCTTGAGGATAAGAATATGTGATACTTTAGTGATCTTCACAGGCAGGTCAGAGGTCAGGCTCAGCATGTCTCACTCAAGGACATTTCATTTGGGCACTTGAACCCAAGTCATTCGATGGAAGTATGGTCTCTCTAGCTGTGACTCCATGCTGCCTGAACAGTGAGTGAATGCATTACTCTTGTTTGATTGCATCTAAAATTAATGGCTGTACTTGGAGATCCTTTCACATCTGTTTGTTATTCTGACAACGATAACTGAAGCACTGCATTAAATATTCATTGCTGGCATCTGGTCAGTGTGTGTGTGTGTGTGTGTGTGTGGCTGGAAAAGAGAGCCATTTGTTTACATGTCAAGTGATGGATAACAGCAGAGAGAATGTTTTCTATGCTTTTACCAATCTTCTTACCAGCTTTGCAAACTAAAACTGTTGCTTTGGTGTTTGGCAACATTTACATGATTTCTGGGTTTTGAAGTCACAAAATTCATAACAGTTACCTTTCGCTATGATGCCAAGCTGCCTAGTGCATCTTTAATGTTGAAACCACAAACCTGCAGACCGACTACTGTAAAGATCTGACCTTGCACACACTGTGACACACAACGTCACACAGTCAACACCATCCAAATCCACATCCTTCCTTCCAAAGTATGCCTATACATGCTACTGAAAATGGCTGATAACATGTAAACAAAATAAATTATCATATTTTATACCCCGCTGTTTGTAGCCACTGAGCAGCTCCACTGGAACAGCTGGGGGTTAAGCTCATTCAAGTGCACCTCATCGGTAATTGCTGATGGAGAGGAAAGCATTAGATACACTTATGGAAGGCGATTCCACAGATGAAGTTAACTTTTTCCTCCTGTATCAATAGATTATATTAATAAGATCAACTCGGTTTCCTCTATTTCCTCGCTGATGATGAGCATGTAACACTGCAGCATTCTTATGAGATAGCTTTGTGCCTGTGGTCGTCTTACTCTATGAGTTCATCTGTTTTTCATTTTCAACTCAGCAATATTTCAACCACATGAATTAAGCTTCATGATTTCCCTAAAAGTACTGGCTTCCCCACGGGGCGCTCCAGGCAGCGGCACTGTTAGTGGCACCATTGTTTCCAGCCTGTGTCATACTGAGGAGCCAACCGTTTTCAACGCAGGGGACATCAATTTAACAAATGGTATGTGAGCTGAAAAACTGAACTAACAAGCACTGTATTTTTTTTTTATGCAGCAAAAATGTTACCAATTGGGAGCTACATCTGCTGCTACAGTTGCCTGCAGCACACTTCTGGACCTCACCCAAATTTGTGGTCGTGATTCTAAACCACAGGCAATTGCAAAATTGCCAACTATTGCAACAGCCAAACGGGATTGTGAAATTAAAATAATAAATGTGTTTTTAATTAAAAATGAGCTTAAGGTCAGGTAAAAACTTGCAACTCCAATTTTGGTGTTTCTATCACTATAATACTACAGATGTACTTTGCACATCTGTGATTTTGAATGCATATTTGTAGTGTGTTTATGTTCTGTTTTATCATATAGTACATATTGTCTGCAGTATATGCGAGTTCCTGTCACATTTTGTCCTGCACCTACTGTGTTAATCCTGCACTGAGTAACTTTCTCACAATGTGTCAGCACCAATTAACCAGGTCAAATTCTTTATGTAAACGTCGTACTTGGCAAATTAAAGCAATTCTGGCTTTGATTCTGACCTAAATTGCAATTTGACATGTTCATTTATATGCTGGATGGCTTTCATGACCCTTGGCCCCATGAAAGAAGTTAAAAACCCATCGTATAAGATTAAAAATACAAAGTCAAAATCAGTAATCTTTCTTAATTCGTGAGAACGAATTTATTAGAGATTAGTGGTTTTCGTCTGACAACAGTGATTATTATTACACTGTGTTTACCTCCAGAGAGGGAGCGGAGCCGTCACAGTTTGTGCAACAGTTTGGGTGACATCATTCTCCCAGACAGGCAGCAGAGATAATCCAGACGGAGGCAGAACAGCTCATGATTACAACACACACCGCTTGTCCTACCTGCTTCCCCTCAGGTTCACGTTGGCTCCGTAAGAAAAACACACAGAGGAAAATTCATAACGCAAACAGATTTGTGGAGATTTAAAAGGACTTCTTAGCCGCTACCAATGGTATTTCAAATGATGAGCGTCCAGGGCGAAAAGAACAGAGAGATGGGAACTCTCTGTAGTCTGACTCAGATTTATTGGGAACAGGCTCAGAAGAAGATGCATATCCGAAATGTCAGCCCGTTCATCTGCCCAATAAATCTCGCAGACGCAGAGTACAGTCCTCTCATCTCTTCTTGTTCTTTGGATAGTCGTCCTTTGATGTATCCTGGGTAAGAAGTCATTTTAAAGGAACAGTCTGTAAATGTAATGTGGCAACACCTGTTGAAACACGACTGTCCCACTACTGGCTTTGTTTACATCGAAAATTACTAGACTGAAGACAGTTTTTTTCACTCTGACATACAATATATTGCCTGAGCTTTTTTTTGTGAAGCTAAACAAGAGGCTTAAATGTATTTTCAGGTACTGCAGTGAAACAGACCTGCATTTCCAGTTATTATAGGTTAAGGAAGTGCCAAAGAGCTTGTTTTCCACCTACAACAATTCCAGAACATATGAATTTAGATGGGAAAATAAATGTTTGGATGTATTTTTAATACAAGGAATATGTCACAGTGCTACATGGGAGTAGCAAAAGCCTCCTAAAAAGCGACTATCCCTAAAACAAAGTGAAAAAAAAAAAAAGTCAAGAGGCAATATTGCATATTGGCTGTAACTGTATTGGGTGAGCGTTTCCGTCTGCAGACCTTTCTCAAGACTTTCTTGACACTTGTAAACTACTCATTATGTGTGTATATTTTTGCTACTGCTTGTTCCAAGGTAGTTTAACGGGAATCCCTGGCCTTCCATGTTTGAAAAATGGATGTAAAATAGATGTAAAAGATATATAAAGAGGACACTCCCTCTGTAATCATCTAATTGAAAAGTGATGGTTACCTCCTGGCTGTCAACCTATATAGGGTAAACTATGTGATGGCCTCATTGTTGTACTTCATTGCACTTCATCATTGTTGTACTCTGTATGTCTTGAAAAAGGTCTGCAGACCGAAACGTTGACCTAATCCAGATACAACCAACATGGGATATTGCCTCCTGACTCCTTTTTCGCTCTCTTTTAGTCCTGAAGTCCTGAATTGCACACACAAGACCTTTTATTTCTACTGCTGCCTGATTATATGTCAATACATTTATTTATCTGTCAATAAATGTGTGCTTGTCTGAAACCAATGTTCTGAGGAGAGGTTTGTAGGTTTGTACCTTATATTGATATATGGTTTGGTTGACGCTCTGCCTCGAAGACATTGGAGCGACTTCACCTGACTCACACTCTTTCACTTGTTTATTTTCTTTTCTTTTGTTGAAGCAGTCACATCGCTTTGCGTCATTATTGCCGTATGCATCAGCTCCTACTTTCCCAACCGGCGCCGTTGCATCACCGCAGCTCATTGCGCAAAGTTTAGACAAGACTTCAAAAAACATTATCGCTGATGATGCGCTGATGATGATGCCAGCTGATGTTGAGATCCCTCTGATTTGACATCGGTGCCATAACTGGGATAGGTTAGTGTCTGACTCGAGTTGACTCAGACCTTCAGACGGAGCTGCACATGCCTGCAGTTGTCTGAAACAGGGACGGCCAGGAATGAGATCATACCTTCTGGAGTAGAAAAATCATACTCCAGCGCAATGACTCACTGTATAATTGGCTGGGGAAATGAAAGACCCAAGCAAGAAGTGGGGCAGACAGAATACTACACTATCCGCCGACACACAGGAGAGGTCTTTTTCTGCCAGTGAGGTGTCCAAATTACAGCGCAACATCTTCATTGTTGACGATGAGAGTGAAGCCTTTGGCACTTTGCTGAAGACTACCTGGCTCAGTTTCAGGATAAAGCTGTTGACTGTCTTGGGGTGTTCTACTTTTATTAAGTGCATGCCCAGATTGTTCCACTATAGGGGCCTTAGTCTGTTCTGTGCTATGGGCCCCCACCCAACTATTATTTTCATTTTTTAGCCACTTAAGAATAAATTGTTATTTACAATGAAGTGCCTCTTGATGGGGAAATGGGGGAAAGGGGAGAATGAAGAAAGAAAGAAAGAAAGAAAGAAAGGAATTAAATAGAATAAAACAAAGAAATAATAATGATAATAATATTATTATTAGATAATAATCTGTTAATTGATTAATAACAGTACTTATATTATAATTATCTATTAATTATCTATTTGTTATTGTTATTATTAGTAAAAATAAGGCAGTTTGCAGAAGGCAACAGAAAACACATTACAAACAGCAATACAACAACAACAACAACAACAAGGACACCACTAAAAGGCAAAAAACATACCCCCCCCCCCCCCCCACACACACACACACACACACACACACACACTACCAGCTGTCACCATTCCACACTGTAACCTACATTGTACATCTGTCCAGTCAAGTAACCCAAATATCAAATCATATGATGCTAAAGCGACTGAGGGGCGAGAGAGAGGGAGAGAGAGAGAGAGAGAGAGAGAGAGAGAGAGAGAGAGAGAGATTTGACAGTCACCCTCACACCTTAAAAAAACGACTTTGAATAATATCCTTATGTCTGCAAAGTGGATTCCTTCTCCTCTCCACCACTAACTCGGGGCTCCCTCTTATCTTTTTCACTGTAAAAACTTGTCACCACAGAGCTGATCACACACACACACACACACACACACGCACACACACACATACACACACACCGCTCCGGTCGGTCCCCTCCCACTCCGCTCAGACGGGGCAACCCCTCACTCGACGTCACAGGCGGCTTCATTATTTAAACTTGAATCAAGTGAGGAGGAAAGTTTTCACGACCGGGACACTGTTGCCTAGCAGCTAGGCAGAGGACTCTGGGTATTTCACGTTGCCTTTTTCCAGATCAAGTCGAGGAACCGCGGACATTTCCCCCTCTGTCTCTCTCTCTCTCTCTCTCTCTCTCTCTCTGTGTCTGTGTCTCTCTCTCTCTCGTCTTAACCAAATATGCCCCAGACCGTGACACTGAAGGGACCCTCACCTTGGGGGTTTCGCCTGGTAGGAGGACGGGACTTCAGCACACCGTTAACTATTTCAAGGGTAGGTAACAAGTTTGCTGTCTGTTGTGTGTGTGTGTGTGTGTGTGTGTGTGTGTGTGTGTGTGTGTGTGTGTGTGTGAGAATGAGCAGCTTGTGATCCATTCATTGAGCCGCGCGCAACGACGCACCTCAACTTGGCAAGACCGTTTCAGGGGGTTTTCAGATAAGAAACCCTGATAATAATCCTCATAATTATCCTAATGGTTTTCTCACTCCCAGAGCGTTGTTTTGTTTGCTGATAATACTTATAGCTTATGAAAGGGAGGCGATGAAAGCTGGAATTCACCGACTGGTGCGCTGATGATGACAGTTGGGTTCACGCAAAATTACTATAATATTCCTATAGGGACTTATAGTGTGTCTGTGGTGGTGAAACGTGAGTTCATAGTGACTTTGTCGTACTTCATGATATTTTATTTTTAATCTCATATAGGCTAGTATCACTATAGTTTTGCTTTGATATTTGTATAGTACTCCTATACATTTTATTATAGGATTACCATCGTTTTATCATAACGGGATGGACTTCTTGATTGGAATTGTTGATTGGACAAAAAGCTTACAGTCTATTTAACTTGTCGCCCAATCAAATATCTTATAAATAAGAGGCAGCCCAGGTCTTTTGTCTCATGCAGCAGTAATTATAACCAGAGTGAATGGACAGAAGGAGCTCCACTCTAAAGCTGCCAGATGGTGCCGTCTAACACCACGCAGCTAAAGTTGCCACTGCCACATCCCGCATGACTCATTCCTATTGGTCGAGCGCTAATTTAGCAGTTGTCATCAATATCAACAGTGACCCAACAGAAACAAACTCTCGATATATGCTCTAAGATTTTAAAGAACATTTAACAATTCGAACAAAATCTCACATTTCGTCAGTATTAAAATATTTAAAGAATGTACACATTACAGTAAGTGGTGTCACATGAAAAAGGCTCATAAAAAGGCTTTTGGCTGTGAAGCAGTTTGTAAGCTTAGTGCTGTAAAGGAAGTTATTATTATTAGTAGTAGTAGGCTACCAGTAGTAGTAGCAGTAGTAGTAGAAGAAGTATTCAGAAAGCCTTATGAACCTTATTGATCCTCAGAATGTGGGTCAAGAGTCAGTGTGCTGGCAGTGGATCTGGCAGTAGCCAATAGTTCATCTGGTCCAGGGTAAACATGGCCGGGTCCTGCAGCAGGGGCTTGCAGAGGGAGGAGGGGGGGTGGGGGGTGCGTGCTGACATTTGTTTTTCATCAGAGCTCATTGGTGCCGCTGAGGGATTCCAGGTGTTGTGCTCAGCTGTACCGCCGGCCCCAGACCGACCCTTTAAATACAGGGCCGAGCGCTCGCAGAGAAGCAGAGGTGTAATTTTTAGATTTACGGCGGCAGATTAACGACTTGGAGAGGAGCGAAAGAACCCCAAGGTCACCTGAAGTACCCTCTGCTTTTAAACCTGCCATAGATCCCCGAGAGTCCCATGCTGCAATGGCATGTATAGGCATACTTTGGAAGGGGGGGGACGCGGATTTGGATGGTGTTGACTGTGTGACGTTGTGTGTCACAGTGTGTGCAAGGTCAGATCTTTACAGTAGTCGGTCTGCAGGTTTGTGGTTTCAACATTAAAGATGCACTAGGCAGCTTGGCATCATAGCGAAAGGTAACTGTTTTGAATTTTGTGACTTCAAAACCCAGAAATCATGTAATGTGACGTCAGTAAACTGCACACTCCTGGTATCTAAATGTGAGGTTCAGCCATTGTTGATGAGTCCAGCTTTCTCTGCATGGAGCGCTCACTTGCTGCTGTTTAGGAGACATGTTTGTGTCTTGCTCTTAAGTTTCGATTTGTCACCTCCTGTGGGCGGAGAAGATTACCTTGCAGTGGCCACACTGACACCAAAATATGTGGAAACAGGGCAAATCTTCTCTCCTCTGTTGTAGCTCTGATAGGACGGGCGATTTTTACGTAAAAATCTTGCCCAGTGCAGCTTGTTGTGTGATCTCTGCATACCTGCTACAATGACTTTTGCAACAGGGAAGTCGTGGTTGCAACAACTGATTTCTCCATTTTGTCAGTTCGATCTGTGCATACCTGCATGACTGCCAGTATGAAAATCACGGCATGCACAAGGAAGAAAGATTCCTTGCATAGTGAACATTGTGTAACCCTGTGATGATGTCATGGGCGCACATTCAGTGAAATGAAATTAATTACAGGCTACACTGTACAGTCAGTTGCATATCAAAGGTGGTAATAAAAACTCACATGGATGGGCTGCGTGTCAAGACTAAATCATTCAGTTTGGGCTAATTCTTCAAAGTTGAAGCCTGAAAATGTGAGAAGGAAGCAGCCGCTGAGATGCACTTTTTCGAACTTTTTCGAACTATTTAATGTCAAAGGCATAAATACATTTGGCAGCAAGTCCTTGCACTACATGGTTTGCCTCCTGGAGTCATTTTGTACTCATACCAGCCATTGCAGAGCAGTTTTATGTCCTGCACACAGAAAAATAAAGGCGTGAACTGGAACCGCAAATGGTTCTTCGTAGTGATGCCATCGAAGAACCATTTCTGCACTCCTTTGCTTAGACACCTGCATTGTGTTTTTGTTTATCTGCCCTTGTATAGCCTCATTTGCATTTGCACAATATATACTATGGAGGGGTTTGGTTATTTTGCACATTTATGCCATCACCCACCATCCAATAACTAAGAATTAAGAACCTTTTAATATCCCAAAGAACAATATATTGTATAATTGTATAAAAGGTTCTTTGTGGAACCAGAAATGGTTCTTCTATTGCATCACTCCGAAGAAACCATTTTTGGTTCCACTTTATTTTTCTGTGTGTATTGACTTTGAAACATTAACCTGACAACAGAAAATATCATTTATTTTGTACTAGCCTATATCAGGGTATATATCCCATCTATTTGGAGAACTTGGTGTAATGGTGATAGCCTACTTTCAGTGTCCAATATTCTGGTTTTATTGAGTGAATAAGCTTAACTTAACATTTAATTCAAGAAGAAGTGTTTAAAACCTAAGACACTCAGACAGTGGGAAAGGAATCCCGGCTTTAGCTTCACCTCATGGGGTCTGGTTGTATTCTCTGGTGTTATTCACCGCTGCTGACATAGTATCCCCTATACTCGCCATTCATCACATTCTCACTGCATTCTTGCTGTACACTACATGCTCAAGACAGCAATTACGGTGTGTTGAATGGTTACACAGAGAGAGAGAGAGAGAGAGAGAGAGAGAGAGTGTGTGTGTTTGTGCGTGTTTCAGAGAGAGAGAGCGAGGGATAGTTTATGTCTTACAATATCCAAAATGCCTCTTAAGGGGGGAGTGAACTCCCACATGATTCCGCATTGTGCTTTATCACCTCGGTTCCTCTGTAAATATCATGTAAGCCTCGTGTAAGCCAGCACAATCTGCAGGGAGGGAGGACTCTACATTACAGTCAGTATCTGCTGGCTTTGTATGGTCCGTCAGTTTGGTTGTTTAAGTTCAGTGCAGCTCCTGGAGAGAAAATTAGTCAGGAGAGGAGAAGAGATGGTTGAAGAAAAGACGAAAGAGGCAGAAAAGGGACCTAAATGCAAGACTGTGCAGTTGCTTTTTTTTCAGTTGCAGCAGACCTTTAATTTGCATGATTGACAGATCCCCTCCCCTCTCTCTGTTTCTCTCTGCATCTGAATGACATGAACCACCTGCACTTGGAGACAGTGAAAGTTGTAACTCCCAGAAGACGAGTCCTAATAGCAGCAGCTGGTTCTTTGCTTAAGGTGATAATTTCCTAAGGATTAGCCCATTAGTCTCCTGCTAGCCCATTAGGACTTGAGCTGATTAATGAGACGTCCACTCGAACCCTGGAAACATTTGCCTTGATAGTTAAATGGCAGCGTGTGTGTGTGTGTGTGTGTGTGTTTGTATGTGACACAGAGAAGAGCAGAGACAGCAAGAATGATGAAGTCACTGATGCAATTGCAGAAGCATTTAGAGAGGATGCGCTGAATACGGCAGCTGTGGTATAAGCCCTCGGTAAATCGATGTGGGCCCGGCGTCCAGGCAGAAGGTGACGCAGGAGGCTTGTCGGCCCTGCCAACTGGCAAATAGTCCTCTGCTGGACAGGAATTCACAAGTGAGTGCTGTGTAAATAATAAAAAAAGTGTGTGTACAGATTCAGTGTCCAGGCTTCCCTTTGGACACCTTTGTGTTGTGCGTCCTGCTGTGTGGTCGGTCTCATTGACGCAAGACAAGAAAGGTTATTTGGAGCTTTCAGGCAAAGAACCATCTACTGTCAGTGTCCATTTAGGTTTGTTTTTTTTACACAGCCCACGTACTTGAAGTTGTATTGTAAATTGAAACCATTTGGAGTGCAAATTGGACATCTTGTAAACAACCGCTACTGTCTAAAGCACATTTTATAGTCGAACGTAATGTAAGCGTAATGTAAAGCACGAATGTAAAGAACGTGGCGGCGTTTTCATTTAAGTTTTCATACTTCTGCATTGATGTGTGTGTAGCATGATGTTGAAATCCTGTACAGTCTGCTGCTGACAGAAGTGGACAGCTCCCTAACAACATACGTCATGATCGCCCCTATGATCAGCCAATCAGAGTGCAGTGTGAAGTTGAGATTTCAACCACAGATATGCATCAAATAGTGTCAGTTTGCGTGCAGAGGCGTTATTTTCATTAAAGTATAAAATGCGCTTGATGTACACAACACTAATGCACCAGTGGCCAATTCTGGACTCCATGGCCAAATCTGGCACACCCACTCTTTGATATGAAATAGCATTTTTAGCTCTCAAATATGTATGATTTCACATCACTTGCCTTCAAACTCTTAAAAAAGATTGCGCTAAAAAACTGGAAACCGAATCAAAGAGTATGTGAGCAGAACAGGCCACATCTACATTATGTCTTTTAGTCTTATTCACAAACTCATAAGAAAACTTAAAACAGACTTTTTCTTCTTCAGCAAGATTCATCCAGTAACTGTTGTTCATTGAGACTTTAGCTGGTTGTGTGCGAACTGTCATCCTCCATTATCTTACTGTTTTCTGTGTGTGGGCTTTTGTTTCAGTCTGTGTGTGTGACCAAAGTCTAACCCCAGATAGAGAGATACATAATCAGAGTTGGATAAACTGGAACTGCCCACTTTCTCTCTGCATGCGCAACTCCAAATGTTGTTTATGCGTTCGAGAGAGAGAGAGAGAGAGAGAGAGAGCGCTCAAAGGTCTCCGAAAAATTGTCTTTCTACTTTTAATGGTTCGAGTCATATACTGTAGTATCTCTTCCTTTTCATCTGTCATATTATACCTGTATATTCATCAAGATTTCCCACTGGTCATGGAGTTTCTTGAATATCATGCAGATTTTAGAGAGCGTGTATGTTGTACCAGAATGTATTTTACAACTTTTTTCAGCTGTTTTTCTCCTCAGCAAGCCCAGCTGTAGTGAAAACCAGACTGTTTACCCCTCAAGAACTTTTCTGAGCTGAAAAACAACATTAACAAAACCAGGAAGGAATAACATTCGGAGGTCATGGAAGTGTTCTGACTTAGTTACGGAAATTCATGGAAAAGTCCTGGGCGACGGTGGGAACCCTGCTCATTTGTCTTGTTTTCATTTTTCTCACATCCTTCTAAATACATTTTACTATTTTTTTTGTGATCCATAGTCACATGTATGTCCTTTATGTTATCCTGATGTGGTGAATTCCAATCCGGAGTCTTGCTCCTTCCAACATTATACCTTGTTCGCTTCCTTTCTCCTTATCTTAGGTGATTTCCCATGTGCCATATTAACTGGTGCATAAAAGTGCATCAATTTATTAGATATGCTTATCTCACAATACGATTCGATACGTGATATGGGGTTCACGATTCGATACAACCGCGATACAATATAATAAATAAAAGTTCAATGACAACAAACTCTGACCGTGCAGAATTATGTTTATTTCTGAGACACAAATCTTTCTAGCAGTGGCATTGGCTTGCTAGAGAAGAACAGCAATTTAAAAATGTCATTACAAAGTGCAAAGAATATAATTTGGATGGAGAGATTGTGAAAACGTGATGAGCAAGCCGTCTCATTTGTGATTACTACAGCAGAATAAAATGTAGCTAATACTGCGATTCATTTTTCTGCCCCACGATACGTATTGTCATATTTGCGATATATTGAATGTCGATATATCGTCCCAAACCTAACTATTCAGCGTTATTGCCATGTTGAATCCATTGAACTGCAGGAGGGCAGCTTCTCTAATCTCTCACATGCAAGTCATATCATTCCATATTTGGTGATTATACAAGGGCGTGTGTAAGGTTAGAGCCACAGAACTGGAATTAAGAACAAATATAACTCAGATTGCATAAGCAAGTTATACGTCCACTGAACTCAGCGTCCCCTGTGCCCTTTCAGCTCTCAGCGTCTGTCTCTCCGTCCCTCTGCCACATACCAGGGGAAGGACATGTGACCTGAAGCCACATGGGTCGTTTCTTCTCTGACACTGCTGGTTGTAATTGTCAGCCTCGACTGTCCTGTGGCAGCTCTTTTCTCCAGGCTAGAATTATAGCTGCTGTGAGCAGCATCTGCACAACAAATTGAGAGAAAGATAATAGATGGTACACTCGAAGAATTTCCTGTTGTCACTGAAGCTGTGGAGCAGAGTGCTGGTCACTGGGTTGTGGCTGACTGTTCCCAGGTCTGTTTATCTGTTATAGAAATAGATTCTGTGCCGCTGATTTTAACATAAACAAGTGTAACTTCTAGTGTAAACTGTCCCCTTAAGATGAGAATACCACTGTGTGCTGGTCCTTGAGACAAAAGAGATCCATTTTCTGGTCCTTGACACCAAAATGTTTGAGAAATATTGCTATACAGCATGTTAATTACAGTTTTAAAGTCGCACATGGAATAGTATAAAGCACATGCTGAAAGCGGCAAATTCATACGCTTTGTCAAACATTTATTTGAGACAGCTCAGCACCCTGCAGAGCAATTACTGATCATCTAAATGTTTTCAGCATGTGCTTTCCACTGTTGCAACTTCTCATGTTGTCTTATTCAGATTGTAGCATCTTTCTGTTTTCATATCTTTGCTGCAGAGACTGCTGAGTATCTAGATACATTCTAAGAAAGTGTGACGCACCGTATGATCACGCACAACCAAGTGAAGTATCACATGGTGAAAGAAATGCATAGGAAACTATTCAGAGGAAGCTGATCCCATCTGCTAGAAACAGTCACGCTGCACAAATCAGATTTACAGGGACTGTTACACACTTATTGACGACTAATATCATGGTCGTTCTAGACTTCTACACACGGAGGGAAAGGCCTCACAGCGTGACTACCTTTAAGTTCAAGGTCCTCCTCCATCTTCCAGTATTCTCATTAAAAGTCTAAGCTCACATATTTAATCAACAGCTGCAGCATTTCTTATTAGTCTTGGCAGATTCTGTGTCTTTGTTCGAGTGTGATAATCAAACACCAGTCGGAGCCTCGTAACCCCTGGCAGCGTAATGGTTTTCCAAAGCATTGTCAAGGTCATAACCATGGTTCCTATCGCGAATCCAACAAGCAAACAAAGGCGTTTTGTCACGCTGCCAGGAATTATTCTCTCTGTTGCCGAGACGTGCGACTGAGCGCTCCCACCCAGCAGAAAACGTCTCTGTGGAATCCCCACTTAGGAAAAACATTTTTAAAAGGGTTCCTTGTGGCAAGCAGCAGGTTGATCCGGCATTAATGAAACTGGCTAATAACCAATAAGGTTGCTGGTTAGATCCTGGAGGGTGGCTGGTAGTATTGTAGTACTCAATATTACCACCTGAGTCACTTTGAGCAAGGCAGCGCACTGCAAGCCACCATGCACTCTGACTGCTCTTAAGAAATATACATGTGGAGGGAGTTGTGTGTGTGTGTAACCAAGAGAGATAAACTGGAAGGGAGACGAATTTCAATTTTATTCAGTTGCCTTCATTGCTTCTTCAACTTTTGATCTAAACTGGAAATGCCTACCTATTTGAAAGTTTCCTGTCTGAACATATAGGAACAATATGAAACTATGAAAAGTCTATGCAGCACACATAAGCTGTTCTCAATGTGAGTGTTGTGAGTGTTAGACTCACTTGTCACCGATTAATCAGTAAAGCTGGATCAAAACAACTTCTGCATACCGCTGTCGTCGGGGGGAAAAACCTTGTATCTCCAAAATGTCAACTTCTCAAGAGCTAAGACAAACTGTTTTGAGCTTGACTGCCGTGGATTTTTCCAGTTTATCTAATGGGTTTTGAAATGTTTTCATAAACCTAAGGGCCGCAGAACTTGTAGCAGAACATGTAATCCTTCAGTGTAAATGAAAACATGAAAAACAGCGAAATTGAAGTTATGAGGTTGTCATCCAACAACAATGATATTTTTATTGCCTGTTTACATATTGTTATATATTTTACATGATTTTATTTTGTAGTTATCTTTTCTATCGCATATCTATGCTATGTTATGCTGACGACATCCTGATTTCCCCCCAGAGATTAAAGAAGTATCTATCTATCTATCTATCTATCTATCTATCTATCTATCTATCTATCTATCTATCTATCTACCTACCTACCTATCTATCTATCTATCTATCTATCTACCTACCTACCTACCTACCTATCTATCTATCTATCTATCTACCTATCTACCTATCTATCTATCTATCTATCTATCTATCTACCTACCTACCTACCTATCTATCTATCTATCTACCTACCTACCTATCTATCTATCTATCTATCTATCTATCTATCTATCTATCTACCTACCTACCTATCTATCTATCTATCTATCTATCTATCTATCTATCTATCTATCTATCTATCTATCTATCTATCTATCACTCCCTTTTTCAGCTACTATTATTTCAGGTCATTAAACTGCAGAGTTAAGAGTTTATTTAGAGAGGAGGATGGCAGTGGGACAGACAGACACAAACAGTGATGACATGACAGAATACTTTACCCCAAAGCTGATTTCACACTCCAGTGCACAGTGTTGATGTAGCTGTATCCAAATACACATACAGTACATACTGAGACACACTTACACAAACATTCACACACATACATCCTTCTCCTTTGGTGTTGCCTCTCTCTCTCTCTCTCTCTCTCTCTCTCCCTCAAACACACCCACACACAAATGCGCACAGTGAAACCACACTCCAGCACACATCATGGGAAGTGCACCGGGCCTCAGCGTGCCACATGGTGACTCTGTGTGACATTAGACTGTCATTTGCTAACCGCTCTATCTGTTAGCGATTAACTATGTCACTGTTTACGGAGCAACCCCCTCATGGAAACGCTGCGGCTGTTTAGATTGCTCAACCAATGCAGTCGCTCCCTGCACCATCGCTGTCACTTCAAATCCATCATGGCTGTTTTTCGTGCAATCAAAGCGTTCTGTTGGTGTGCAACCAACAGAAGGAAGGCCACCTCAGGCCGTTACACTTAAAAAAACATGTCATTTTCTACACATAACTTAGTAATGGTAGTAATTGATAACACCATACGTTCTGTCAGCATGTGTTGTTATTGAAGTAATAATCGGCAACATTTTCGTAGAAGTAAATGTTGATTTTGCTACTCTCCAATTCTCCAATTCTAATACTTCCCAATTAGTAGAACACAGTAGTGATTCAACTTATAGCCAGTTTATGAAAGCTTTTACATTTGCTGTTCTAAACACCCGGTGTCAGGTAGATCTTTCCTGGGAAAAATCATCTGATGCGTTTTATGTTTTCGGCATGTTTCGGCAGTTTGTTGGGAATCAACAGAAGAACTGGATAGTTAGCATGAGCAGCGATAGCCACCATGACCGGACAGACAAAGAAAAGAGTGACACCTACAGAAACTCAAACTCCATCAACAGAAAATCCAAGGAAAGAGACGTGAGACGTCACAGTCCCGCCCACACTGTTTGATTGACAGGTGATCTGTGGGAAGAGCAGTGCAGAAACACCACAGCATCTGGGAATGAATTATATGTTCCTCCCTGCTTGTGCACACACACTTTAAATAACAGACTCACCCATGCAGGCTACTTGTACATTTTGAACTCTCATATTGTGAGAGTGAGAGGAAATGATCCTTTTGAGTGCAGACAGCCTCGCTTATATTTTCATGTTTTTTAAATTAATTCCATGAGTTCCTGCTGTAATCGCCTTAATTAAGTTTGCTGAATTGAATCAGGGTTTCAATCCATACCATATGATACTAAGTTGCTATTTTTACCAAAGTTATGGAGTTAGATTTTGTTGAAATGATGGTTCAGACAGTTGTCATGTTTTGCCTCGCTCCAGTAGTCTAGAAACCGCTTTACATTTATCCCTTATTGGTTCTATCTCCTGCTTTGGCTGAGACTTTGAACTTAATGTTTCATAGCTCCAGTTGTTTTTTCAGTGCAAGTCATCTGTTATTTCAATAATCATGTTGTCACTTTTGTGTTGAATAACTGTTTGGAAGTGGTTTCCAGAATCAGCCTCTAATGCCTCTGAACACTGATATGTTTTGGTATTTTTGCCAAGGAGATAGACATAAGTAAGACTTGATCAGCCTTAACTGTTGTTCCTGCCAGTTAAATGGGCCAAAAGTTTAACAAAAGGTCAACAGCAGAATGGGTTCATGTAAGTAAACAGACCCAAAGGATAAGATAAGGGGAATAAATGGTCCTTGAAACCGCTAGACCATAAAGTAAAAACCTAATTAGAAAATTACACTCAGCTTAAAAGCTGTGTACTTTTAAATCATTACATCACATCACATCCGTAATGTAAATATAGCAGATTATGATTATGTCTGAACCGCGTAACCCAACACCCTCCTTACATTTCCTCAGAGAGGGGAGAGTTTGTCCTCCATTAACAACCTCAGCCATGCCAATGTGGTACTTAGCATACCGCTGTGTGTGTGTGTGTGTGTGTGTGTGACTCATTCACTGCTATTCATGGCCTGACCCTGAGGTGATATGACTCTCACTCTGTGGGGATACAAGCCCTCCGGTCCGGCATGACGCAGCACAGGCGCAAACACACACACACACACACACATTTGAAACATATGCTTTCTCACCAGGGATGCAGTGATAAATGAAAAAGTGAGTAAACTGCTGGTGGTGATCGTCATCGCAACCACTGATATAAACAAAAATCGGTTATATTTCCACAAAAAAGTGTTTATTTACATTTTCTTTCCCCTTAAAAGACTCTTTCCTCATAACTTACATCAGTTAGACAATACTTAATATATTGCATACTATGAATTTATGCCATAAAGATTTCTGTCTGCCTTAAACAGTGGATAAACTCTATTTTGCAAATAAAACCAGTGGGTAAAGTGAGTTTAGGTGGGTTTACTGCACTACATTCCTGATTCTCTCACACACACACACACACACACACACACACTTCCCACTCTGCCTATGACCTCTCAGCTTACCGGAACTGAGTCAGGGACAGCGGGGCAGTCAGAGGCTGTAAATTAGGAATTCCACATCTGAACCACACGACTCAGCTATTACTGCTTCATGGAGCGTGAACTTGTGTGCCTTTGCTCTTAAAACGCTCTGCTCAGCTAGCGAGCCTGCTGCTTCCCTCGCACAAGCAGCTCCTCTTTCTTCTCGGGGCTGGTTAGATACTCCAAGGTGGCTCAACGTTTAGCCTGTCATATCTTAATTTTACTTGTGTAACTTCAGAATAAATGCAGGGAAAGTTTGAGTTTATTTTGGCCAAGTCACTGTCATTTGCAAGTTTTCAATTTTTACGTATAGGCTGTTATTCCAAGAGATGGTATCAGGTTATTTTGCATAAGTACAAGGTTATTTCAACACAAGGTTTAACGTTCCAGCCCACGGTCCCAAACACAATACATCTTAATGTGACTTGCAGACGGCTGTCAAGGTAACAGGCATTAGAGGACGGGTCAGGCTGTGATCGCTCTGCTATGGAGATGAATGAGCTTGGAGAGAGCTTCCCACTTAAAAGACTTGTAGGACAGGACAGAGATTAATCGCTGACACTTAACTTACTGGGGGGTTCATTAGCTGCAAGGGCTTCCTAAATCTTCTTCTCCCTGTGTACTTATAGATACAGGTAGTCATTTTAGATGCAGGCTAAAAGTTCTTGTCTGTCAAACATGTTACAAATTGTTCTTGAGCAAGACGCCGAACGCCCACCTGCTTCATGGACGCCACTCCTGGACATTCTTAGTTACACTGTGTGTAATATGGTGATTGAAGTACTGTTAAAATGGTAATTTTGGGGATTTTGGTGACATATTTGGTGCTAAATTGTGATGTTTTTGCGTTGCATTTCCCAGATATCAGTTGACAATTAAACAAATAATCTCTGGGACAAACATGTTTTTCCTTGGATTTTCTGTTGATGCAGTTTGAGTTTCTGTAGGTGTCGCTCTTTTCTTTGTCTGTTCAGCCATGGCGGCTATCGCTGCTCATGCTAACTACCCACTTCTTCTTCTGTTTATTCCAAACAAAATGCTGGAAATGTAAAAACGCATCACTTTCTTGCGCGCCAGAGGATTTTTCCCAGGAAAGACCTATCCAACGCCAGATGTTTAGAGCAGCAAATGTAAAATCTTTCATGAACTGAGTATAAGCTGAACCACTATTGTGTTATATCAGTCGGTAATAGAAAGCAGCAAAACTGACATTAATTCACATGAAAATGTCATAGATCATTACTTTAAATTCCTCCAAAAAACGGCAAAACAATATGACTATAGTCATTGTCTCCAGCCGCAGAAAATGTCCTCACATTTAATGGTTGGAAAAACCAAGTCAAGCTAATAGTCATAGCTGTCATAGCCTGAGAGCACATGGAGCGCCAAGAAGATTGGAGACATGCTCGCATTTTGTTCACATTTCACTACATTTTTTTTCATTGATAGTAAAGGATATTTTCCTCTACAGCTTGCTGCCATATGACAATGACGGTTTTAATGGATAGATCCTCTTGTAGACACTGTTGACACTGTAGATGTCTTGGATTGATGAGGGAGAATTTGATTGGTAGTTTCATTTTAATTTAGTCCACTAGAAACAGATGACCGGGGAGGCAGGCCTGGGAATAGTGGGGACATGTGCGAGTGTGTGTGTAATTATGGAAAATTGTTGTCATATGTTACCAAGTGTGTCTGTGAAGGTGAAACATACCTAGTGGGAGAAGGAGGGACCCCCCCCCCCCCTACACACACACACACACACACACACACACACACACACACACACACACACCTCAACTCTGCCTCCCTCCAGGGCTCAAATGTCCAGCATGTATCCGAAATGAAGGATCACAGAGAAGAACCTGGTTACTGTCGAACACGTGAAAGATAATCTGCTAAATAAAAGCGATGCGGACGCATGTTTAACAAGATCAAGCTGGACAAAATGACACTGGAATCAAAAAAGCAATAAGAAGGTGCTGAGCAGACGCTTAAAAACTGAAACTGACGTGATTCACAGACGGCTGTCAAGGGTCTGGTGTTGCTTATGAATGTACAGTCTCTGTTCAAAGCTATAGTACTTTTGGACTTGAAATCATTCCTCACAGATTTAGTTTGATGGATTTTAAAAGTCCAGGTTTATAAAAAGATTCCAAAACTTTCCCAATAGTTCCAAACTTTGCCTTAGTAGTGAACCTAAGTCTCTCACTTCGCTGTGTCATTTGTTGCCGGTTTTAGGAAATGTAAACCTAGAGCGCAGCCTGAGGCAATACCACATCCATCAAGAGACAGCTGCTATTGTTGCATTTGGCCTGGGCGTTGATACTTAATATACTCTTCTCTTTTTCTTTCTTTCTTTCTTTCTTGCTTTCTTTCTTTCTCTCTTGCTTTCATGCTTTCTTGGTTTCTGTCTTGCATTCTGTTTTGCTTTCTTGCTTTCTTTCTTTCTTCACTGAGAGCTTGACACCAGTTAACAGGTTTTCTCTCTTTTTTTTTTGTTTCTTGGGTGTGGCTGTGCGTGTGTGTGTGTGTGTGTGTGTGTGTGTGTGTGTGTGTGTGTGTGTGTGTGTGTGTGATCATCAGGTAACACCAGGCAGCAAGGCGGCCCTGGGTGACTTGTGTCCAGGCGACACCATCCTGGCTATCAATGGAGACAGCACAGACAACATGACACACATGGAGGCTCAGAACCGGATCAAAACCTGCACCCAGCAGCTCACACTCAACATCAGCAGGTACGGACACACACACACGGATGCCAGCTCACACATGCACACAGATACACACCCACATGCCAGGTTTCTCACACTCACACTCTCGCACGCAAGCATTCTCACACACATACTGTCCGTCAGTTTTTTAAAGATTGTTTTTTGGCATTTTTTTGCCTTTATTAGATAATTTTAAGTAGAGAGAGACAGGAAAGTCTAAGGGATGACGTGACAAAGTTCCTGGACCGGATTCGAACCCAGAACATTACGTTCACACACTTTTTACACACTTTTTACACACTTTAGACAACTGAGCCACCAGGACGCCCCCAAAGGTTTTTTAGCAGAGAGACAGGTAAGATGAGTGAGACAGGTACATGGTTTATGCCGCAGCCCACTGAGCCACCAGCATGCCCGTGGTTTCCGTAATTGCTCACAGCCTTCTGAAATAGATTATCCACTGAACTACTTTTCCGGAATATGTGATGCACTGAATGTATTCTGCACATTTACCATAGACGTAGAGCTGATGGGAACTATGCCGCTGAGAATAATTGGATTTCGGGGAACACCGTGTCGAACATTAGTCACTTACTAATCAGCCGTCACTGCTTTGACCCTCAGCAAGCGGTCGCTCTGGTCCTAATGAGGCTCATTAAGCGAGTTGAAAAACTGGCTGATTTTTATGGCTTAGGTCATTTACTGCATGTAGTCCAGGAACACATATTGTTTCTATTTCTGGTTGGTCTGTTCAGTTTGGCGCAGTGGAGTCACAGGGACAGATGACAGTTTTACGGCAGTTAAAGTGATCTATTCTCCGCTCCCATAGAGCATCATCAAACCCAATGAGCCTTGCACATACAGTGAGGCGCATGCTGACCTTTTGAAATGGACTGTACAGGTCGATATCGTGCGTTTTACCGGCTCACGATGTGACAAATAGTCTCTTTCCACTATTTATACCGGTGCATCGTTTTTTAATATTGGAGCGTTGAAGGATGAGTTAGCCGTATAAGGGAGGACAAGAGCAACATGGTTCTGTCAACATAGCAGAACGGAAATCATCTGTCTAAACAGTTAATGACAGAGAAAGACAGAGTGAGAGAGAGAGAGAGAGAGAGGGAGATAGGATAACCAAGGAAAAAGAAAAGTGAAATGTCAGTTTCTTCCCACATTTCTATTAGACGGTTTACTTAGACTACTGGAAACTGCAGAGCAAACCTGGCAACGTCAGAACCCCGTATACTCTCAGATTCAGCGCGCTCTGCGGTTTCAGCCTGAGCTACAAGTGACAACTGCCAACTGGTGCTTCAGCTCTCTCCCATTACGGGCAGCAGACAAAACAGCCTCTGCCCGTAATGGGTAGGATTCGTGTTGACTTAGCATTGCAAATACAGTGGAAATCAGAATCACCCCCGGAGTAATCGGACCCGTCAGACGAGCAAAGATTCGCACATGCAGAAACTTCCAAGTTCAGACAGGCAGACACGTTTTTTTTTCTCCTCCTCTGCACTGTATTTTTGTTTTATAGTATACACTTTTCCTTGTGTGCATGCAACAAGCCCCCCCCCCCCCCCCCCCCCACCCTCAGCCTCTCGGAGAAACCGTCCATATATCAGGCTGAGCGCTAAGTGGTTTATCCACATAGGGATAGTAAATTTATTTAAGGATACATAAAGTAGAGTTCAGCGTAAAGACCGGGGGAACTCCTCTACAGCTGCAGGACAGCGTGGAAGGAGGGCACTCCCACACTTCAGATTATTCTGGAGACGGACAGCCTGCCCCTGTTTAAGTAGGGTTCTTCATTTGTCTCATATGTATATATATTTATATCCCAAACTAAATTCTTCTTACAAACAAGATTAATTCCAATCCAGTGACACTGTGTAGGTCTGATTTAAATGTATGTAAGTGGGTTAAATGTAAGTAGGCTCGATGTAAGCAGGCTAAAATTTATGTTTTCAACAACGTCAACTTGGATAAAAAACTTGAAGTAGAGACCAAGGGAACTCCTCTTTAAAGTATCAAAAGGCAAAAGACTTTATTACATCATAGAAGCATTAACAAAGATATTAAAAAACATGTTTCAGCCACAGGTTTCAAAAGTTCAGGTGCTGGCTGACATTTTTTTCTGATTGGCCAATGTCTGCAGCTTTGACAGAACGGTCCTTGGTTGCAAAACTACAGTATAAACAGTACGATGAAGTGAGAATCTACTTTTCTACTTTCACCATACAGTATATGCCGTATGATGAGTGAACATCTACTTTTCTACTTTCATCATACAGTAGCTACATACAGTATGATGAGTGAGAATCTTCTTTCCTACTTTTTCCACACTCAGAGCATAGATTAAAAACTCAATAAAAAGATGTTTTACGACCCGCCTGTGATTACTTGCAACCCGTTTTTAATGCAGGATTTATTACCTCTAAATTACAAGCATGAGTAAACCATCAGAAATCGCCACGGCGTTCATCCATCTTCCCTTATGCTCTATTAAAACTAACAAGATAACATTTAGATGCAGGGTCACATGACGACACGGCGGCGGCAGAACGAGGCCCGCTGGTATCTGCTGGTATGCGACCTTTCCTCTGTGTATCGGTTGAATAATTACGGTCTCAATTGCCCCGCGTGTCGGAGAGATAGGTATGTACCCTTTGCTCCGGCTTCCAGAGCTGAAATGACCTGCTAGCTATGGGAAGGGAGAGAGAGAGGGAGGATTCAGCAGAAAAAAGAGGAAATTGACAAATGGATCAGAAGGTTTGGGTTTTATTGGGTGAAGAGGAGATGAGACGGGAGACAGAGGGAAGTGTTGAAAGAAGGGGAGGGTGAAGGCGGAAAGGAAGGAAGTGGGAAATATGAGAGAGAGACAGAACAATGGAGGAGACAGATAGAGAGAGATGGAGAGAAAGACGGAGAGATGGAGTTTAAGTAGAGGGCCAAAGAATTAGAGAGACCAAGTGAGAAATCCACATGGGCCCTTCTCTGCCTAGAATGCTATTTTACAGCCAAGATTTTCTGCTGCTGCGTATGGCTGGAAATTCAATTACACAGACAACGCAGTGCGGCTCAGTGTTGGGTTTCCCTCCCTCAGCCAGGGGATATAGGGCACCGCAAGGCCCCCTCCCCCTAAAATAATCTCCTCTGCATATTCCAACTGGATGTAACCCCACTCTGGAGAGAGAAGACTAACGGGACGTGACTTTTTTCACACATTCTCCAAGACAAATACAAATGAAGGCAGGGGGGGCGCTTAAAGTTTCGTATAATAAATGTCTGTTTTGTTACTCTCCATCGCCGATGAACGCAATAGTGATTCAACCTTTACCCAGTTTAGGAAAGATTTTACATTTGCTGTTCGAAACACCTGGTGTCTGGTAGGTGTTTTATGGGGAAAATCCTCTGACGTTTCTGGTGAAGAACTGTGTAGTTAGCATGAGCAGCAATAGCCACCATGGCTGAACAGACAGAGAAAAAAGCACTACCTACATTGTATGGACCCCAGGAAGACTAGCGGTGGCTCTGTCGTCAGCTAATGGGGTTCTTAATAAACAATAAACCTACAGAAACTCAAACTTCTTCAACAGAAAATGCAAGGAAAAAGACGTCATAGATTGACAGGAGAACTCTTGGAAGTGCAGAGCAAAAACACCACCGCGATGACCGCTTACCAGCAAATATGCCGCCAAAATACAAAAAAAAAAACGATTTACCACTTCATCAAATAAAAAAGAATGACAAAAGAGGGAGGAAAAGGCTTGTAAACTTGCAAAAATTGGAAAAATAACAAGCACTCCTGAAAAAGGAATGAACTTTGTCCTTATTCATGTTTTAGCTGCACAGCTCTCATCAGCGAGCCCATGGGAGTGGATTTTCTGGTTGGTGAAATGAGTCCAAAGCCGATGTTATTGATTATCTAGACAATGGGAATGTCATGTTTCTGTATAAAGGAAGAGAGATGGTGTTGTTTGCTGAAGGGGAGGTGAAATATTGGGTTGTCAGCGCATTGGAAATAGCCGCCTCTTGTGGGCTAGGAGAAACGTAAGATTACTTAACCGTTACCATTGATTGCAGGGTCAAAAAATATCTGGGAGTGACTCGGTGAACACATGCTGACTCACTAGGAAATAATATTTTAGAGAACAACGGGCCTCAGCTCTCATTAAAAGGCTGCGCCATAAAATACTCAAAACAGTAACAGAGCTAGAGAGAGGGAGAAACGGGAGACCTGTAATTTTGTGTTGCTGCCGTTGGACAAATATATGAGTCTACACGTCTGCCGTGAACCAAAATTACATTGGATGCAGCTGAGCGGGAGGCCGCATGTAGGACAAGACCGTTCTCTTGTAATGTCTCTGCATTTATTGCTTTCATAACCCTCATTTTTCATAATTTGTATCGTGGCTCGTTTTTAAGAGCGTTCCGCACCGGGGGGGGTTTTCTGGTTAGGTGACCAGGGGAACCTCATGAAAGTTGAAGCAGAAATAAAGAAGCTTCATGAAAGACCGAGCCTGGAGGGGCAGCTGCTTGCGGGGAAATAGCACAGCCTTTCGCCTCAAATCAGGGAATTGGGATATTAAAGGAAAATTCCACCCTCGGATACTCTTACACTGTTATATACATATCAGCAGTCTGTGATGTTCAGTGCAGTCCGGGAGTTATTTTGTGATGAAGTGTTGTCATTTATCTTTTTGTTGTGCCCGCTTTCCCTCAACCTGCCTTGTCCTACTTTAGTCAGTGATTTCCTGCATTTCCCAGAATGCCTTTCGACAACCTCCAGAGAACGCGGCTGGACTTGTTGCATTCAGCGATGAGTCATACTGAACGTGTACTGCAGGTGGAGAGAGCGATCGTGATACCTGAGCGAGTTTTTCCAGTGGAGAAAAAGTGGAGAGTCGTGCCCCTTACTCAAAACGCATCATGTCTTGTGGCTGCATTGCATTCTGGTCTATTGAGGCTACTGTCGATGGAGAAATTGGTCTCTCTCCTCTTCTACGATGGATTTCTCCTCGTATGATTCTTGAATGTCGGTGGAAAATGGCGGCTCTAGATAGAAGCCCTCGCTCTTTGATTCTGAGGGACTGATACCAAAACCTGATGTGTACCTAAAACTGTGATCCTATTGAACTCCACTGGAGCTGCACTGGAAATATCTTGATGTGACGTTACGTTTGGCCAGTTCAGTGGGAATAAGAAAAATACTCCACCAAACAAACAAAATGTTCCCAGATATACAAGGTACATCACCAGTAGCTGTTTTTTTGAACAGTGTTAAAGACTTTTAGGGTGGAGTTTTCCTTTAATACTTTTGGACACGCAACAGTTTAGTAGGTGAAGAAAGAAGGACGCAACAATGTAGCTTTAGAGAGGGAGTGAGACGGTGAGGAAGAAAGAAAGAGAAAGAAAGGAAGAAAGAAAGAAAGAAAGACCGAATGGGAATAGAATAAAGTACACTGAGGTCACCGTTTCAACAAAGCGCTCCAGTTTCCATCACCCACCTCCCCCCCTCCCCCACCCCCCCTCCTGAAGAAGCCTGTCAACGCTCCGCTGTGAGGTGAAACGCCCGTGCTAGTTTCTGTTAGTTCCTGGCAACGCTGATCAAAAGGAGCTACGTCCCGCGTCTCGCCAGGGAGGGAGACATGGCCGTGGCTAAACTGCAAGCCCCCCCCACCCCTCTCCACCCCCCCCACCCACCCCCTGTCCAAGTTCACTGTAATGTCAGAAGACCTGGACAGACACACGGGGCTCTGTGTCACGTCTGCTTCAGTCGGCCTGTGTATCCTCAGACCCAAACAGAGTCTGTGAATACACAAACCAGCTGCGGAGGAGACCCTCACCTCTCCTCTCTCCAGCTCTTGAGGTGTTCCCACCCCCCCTCCCCTCTTCCTCTTCCTCCTCCTCCTCCTCCTCCTCCTCCTCTTCCTCCTCCTTGTTCTTCTTCTGTCCTCTTCCTCATTTCATCCTCGTCCCTTGACCTCCCCTCCCTCGTCCCTGAGCTCCACTTTTCGTTCTGTCCTCTCCCTCTCCAGCCCTAAATCCACCCCACTCATCCACGCACTCTTCTATTATATCTTCTTTTCATCTCCTTTTCTTTGTTTTTTACCCTGCATTTCCCTCCCTCCTTCCCTTTCTCCCTCTCTCCCTCCCTCCCTCCTTCCACCCGAGCTTCTTGGAGAGAGCAAAGCGGTCACAGAGGCCTGCGAGACAGATGATTTGGTTTGGTTGTGTGTTTCCACCGCTGCTCAGGCCTTTCGGAAAGAGTCCTGCTGGGCTGGCAGGTTACACACGCTGAGACATAGGTCATGAAGCCTGGGCTGTGTGTGTGTTGGTCTATGTGTGTGTGTGTGAGTTCTTGTACTTCTAACCGCTCCTCAGTTCTACACGAGCCTAGTTTAGAGTTAGGATTAAGATTAGAATTAGGCTTTATGTTAGGCTAAGCAATAAGGTTAGGCATAAAGTGATGAGGGTTAGGTTAGGGGTTAGGAAATGAATGTCGGGCCTCACAAGTACAGCAAAACAAATGTGTATGTGCGTGTGTGTATTCTTGTAGTTCCACACTTATGTTTGTCCTTCTTTACTGTGAGTTAACCAGAAACTATGCAAGGGAAACAATGTAACAAAACAATACCGCTAAACACAGACAGACCCATGTAGCAGTGTTACAAAGTAGCGGTGGATTAAATGACCAAAGAATTCGCAAAACATATGCAAAATGTAGACTCTATTATGTACTGGTGAGAATATTCCCATGACAAATGCCATTCCTTCAACCCACTTTGTCGCAAATGTCCTCACGAGGATAGAAAGATGAGGAAAATCCCCCAAAGTGAGGATATTTTGCCGGTCTGCACTTCTTCAAGTGGTAATTTATGGATTAGGATTTGGGTTTAGGGTTAGGGTTAGAACTAGGATTAGGTTTAGGTGAAGGTAAGGGTTAATGTTAGGCATGTAGTGCTGAGGGTTAAGGCTAAGATCAGGGGTTTAGGGAATAAATGTATTCAATGGGAGGTCCTCCGAAGTATAGTAAAACAAATGTGTTTGTGTGTGCTTGTGTGTGTATGCCTTCGTATGAGTGCACGCGTGTGTATTGCATGTAGCCTTGCAAGTGCATACCTGATACCTACCCAGGAGCGAGGAAAAACAAAGCGGAGCAGGATCAAGAGAATAAAATAAAAAGCAAACTCGAGGCGGAGGAGTTAATGGAATCAAGAGAGGGACAGGCGGAGAAAAGACGTGAGAAGAGTCGGGCCGCTCCGGTGGAGGATTTGCCCCCGCTGTCTCGCTTTGACTCCCTGACCTGTGACTCACAGCTGAGGAATCATGAATGGGGCTGCATGGGACCAAAAGGAACACAGGACTCCAGCTAGGACAAAGACAAAAAGAAAACCCACACACTCACACCCCTCCTCCTCCTCCTCCTCCTCCTGCTCCTCTACCACCACCGCCACCCTTTCTCCTCCTTCATCCCTTCATCTCTCCGCTCCCCTCTCGCTCTCCCAAGGTCTCCTTTTTTTTGCGGTGGTTATAAATGCGACATCAAGGGAGTTGGAGAGAGGCTGTGTGGCAGAGAGAGAGAGGGGAGGGGGTGGGGGAGCACAACCTTCCCATATCGAGCCATTTCACCATGGAATTCCTTACCCACTTTGAGACTATGAGTTATGGTCAAATGCTTAATTTTAATTCCGATTGTTTTTTACTGCTGTATCCATGCATATGTATTTCACTTTCACTTTTGTTTGTTTGAGCTTGCCCTTGCCCTTTTGATATGTAAGAATCATCGTTTAGGCTACTGTACAAATGTGACTTATCTTATTAATATTTCTACTCGTCTTTCATGCTGTGGCCCATGACAAAGTGGTCCTAATTTTTTTTATTTTATTGTATCCTGGTTTTAAACTTTGTTGCATTTGTTTTGGATGTATATTTCAGTTTTAGTGGGACCCCAGTAAGAATAGCTGACACCCTTGTGCTCAGCTAATGGAGTGAATAAACAATAAATAACCTTCCCTGCCTCACTCCCTCTTTCATTGATCTTGTCATCACCCAGACACACATTTTTCCAACTGCTTCCCCCCCCCCTCCCGGAGACCCCTGTAACTGCTCTTTAAAAGGCGACTGTCTCCCTGAGGAGAACATTTGATCTCTTCTCACGTTACAAAATCACAGAGGAACTGACACGGCGATAAGGCTGAAAACTGGCTCCGTCCGGTTGAGATGGCTTCGACGGAGCGAGGCGCCTCTGAGGCAGGACTCTAACTGAACCCTGAAATGTTCCCTGATCAGCCGCATCTTAATTTGAGGGCACTTAGTTTGTCCCGTCTTGTCTCGCGCTCGCCTCGCTCGAACATGGCGATCCTGCGCAGCCAAAGTAAACTCATCCACCGCACCGAAAACCAGATCTCCCAAATCAGGAAATTAAACCTGGCAGGGAGAGGTCAGGCGAGGGAAAATATGACCGAGGGAAAGAAGCGGAAAGTCATCATGATGACCTGAGACGCTTTGCTGCTGGTGATCTGTTCCACTTTCTGTATGTGTTGTCGTTTCTGCCTTTCTCTTTCTCTTCCTTTTTCTCATTTTCTTTCTCTTTCTCCCTGGCTCATTCAGTCTTTTATGGTCAACTTTTATCTTCTTTGCCTTTTAAATTTTACTTTTCTTTCATTGGCTTTGCTGTTGGTTTTATGTTTTGTTTTCCTCCTATTTTGGAACTGTGCTTTAAAAAGTGCCATATAAATAAAGATTATTATCATCATTATTTTGTTTGACATTGATCTGACTACTATTTTTACAAAATGACAGATCATACAAAATTAAAACAAATTATGGTGATTTGTAAAGGATATCAAGTAACTTTACCTCTTGGCTGACAAAATGATAACACGTGGATCCTCTATATTTCAGAAATAGTGATATATTTTTTTTACTAAATGAATATATACAGACTTTTGGAACTCAGCTCTTCATGTGCCATCTCTTCACCCTTTGTCTTCATTTTCTTTTTCTCTCCCCTTCTCTCCGTCTCTCTCTCTCTCTCTCTCTCTCAATCGTCTGCATTCAATCTCGCTCGACATTGATTCATATGTTTAAGAGCCGGAGGGAGAGATAGTGGATGGAGATCAGAGACGACACATTAGAAATGAGCCTGGGAGTATTCACCCCCCCATCCTATTTATCATTGTGAATCCGTATGCAGAACCAGAGCGTACACATCATCCCTGACAATTCATCTTCTCTAGACAAGAGGAGGTAGCGTTAAAGATGAGGTAAGGCCGCTCAGTCTGTAACTAGATTTTAATAGAAAACATCTCGTCTGATATAAAATCACAGATCATGACGATTTGGCTAACTTGAAAAGGTGTATCCGGGCTAGGAAACGTATTTTTGCAGGCTGTTTTATTGCTTTAGCTTAGATTCATTTTTGGGTCAGATGGAGAAAGAAAGCAAGGGAGAGAAACAGACAGGCGGAGGAGAGAGAGAGAGATGAGACAGATAGAAAAGAGAGAAAAGCGGAGACAGACAGAAAGAAAGAAAAGACGGAGAGTTCCAGAGATGATCAGTAGGTTGATGGATGTGTACCAGCAGCGGGTCAGAGTTGGACGGCAGAGTCCTGATCCTTCCCAGACGGTCCTGGCTAATCCCTCACACACTGACTCAATACTGGAGGACACGCTAAAGTGGCTAACAGAAAATAACAATACGGCCCATTGTCTATCATCTACTGGTGTGCAGTGGATTGTTTCTGTCTGCCGCGGCTCCGTCCATTTACGTTACGCTCCATTTGAAAGGTTTCACTCCAAAACACTATTTCCATTTTGGAAAAAACAAAAATTGCCAGATGATGTTCATCGCTCGATATTGAAAGCAGCTGATTGTATCCTCTACATTCTTACGATTTTTTAGAAATTATAACCAACAGTAACCGACAGTTTTACTGTCTCCTACGCAGAAGCTGTTGCTCGTCCATCAGACACTCGGCGCCTATAAGAGCGTCCTTGATAACAACACCTCCGTGTTTCATATCTGAAGCGTTGCCTCAGCCCCGCCAACGCCATGCCAGCTGCAGCCTGATGACCTCACCTCTTTAGACGTCAACTTTCCACCAGTGGAGTTGACACACACACACACACACACACACAAGGCCCAGACAGATAGACACACACACACACACACACTGCGTTCTTTGTTGCCGCCCCGTTGCGGTTAATGGTTTTTACGTCTTGGTGGATGGAGGTGTGAAAGAATGAGTGGAGGGGAGGGGAGGGAAGCACACACACATACACACACACACACACTGCCCTTTAGTTACTCAGTGTGATGTCATGGTGTTGCCCTTTCCGAAGTTGGATGCTTTCCCACTTAACGGCAAACGCCATGGCAACCAGAAGCTACCAACTCGGTGCACTGAAGAATTCACCCTGGATCGTTTTATATGACAAATGCTAACTGCCACTACTTGGACATACAAAGTGAACTTTAACACACCGTTTAATGCCACTGGGAATGAATCAAAATATCTTACCAGCCTGAGGATTACATTCTAGGCCCTTAATTTCACCAAAGCATTTCATTCCCTGCCTCTTAAATGGAGGAAATAAATTCTGCTGACCCCATTTTATACATAAGCCCATTTAGAAGGGCAACTGAGCACTACTGTATTTCATTGTTACCGTAGGTCATTAGGTCATGATTTTTTTTGAAGCAAAAGCAACTGGAGTCAATTACTGGTAATCTGAAGAGGAGGGGGAAAAGCTTCAGATACCAGTAATTCATTTATCGCTACTTTTTAAAAAGACCCAAACTGTATTTGAGTTTTTCCAAGGACTGGATAGTTCATAGAGTTATGATGTGATGATGACTTTATCTTCATATGGGGGTGGTGGGGGGAGGGTGGAACGTGGCTCTATCCCATTCCTTATGTTAAAGCCTGCCAAATGTCCAAATCCACATGCTCACACACATATACATGCGCACACACACACACACACACTCAGAGACATTTTTAAAAAGCTGCCACTACAGTATATGATGTGCAAACTGCAGATATGTGAGTGTTTTGGCGCATGTGGGACAGTTTCATTCCAGGATTGTACACCACTAGCGGTTAGTGGGATTTCATGTGAAACTGAAGTCGTCATCTTTCCTAGCTTACAGTAATTTTAAGAGGATTAAAGTAAATAGCGTCTTTATTTTAACTCCTTTTACTTTCTGTTCAAACATTCGAATCCAGCAATAATTACACTTGATAAATACCTTCTGTGGAAAGAAACCTGTTAGCAAACAAAAAGTGATAGAGCTCGACAGAAATTACTTTGGGCTTTAATGCTTGGGTGTTTGATGACACAAGAGACTTATTTGACTCTCTCTCTCCCTCTCCCTCTCCCTCTCTCTCTCTCTCTCTCTCTGTCATGGGTATTGTCTTTCAGGTCAGGATCAGGAGACAGAGTGTGGTCGCCAACAGTTAGTGAAGATGGCAAGACAAGTCCCTACATGGAGCCTGACTCACAGGTAACCACTGTTTACTCTGAATTATGTTGTTTACTTTGTAAAATCAAGAAGTCACACGCTCTCGAGATTGAAATTCACGCCCGAACGTGAACCAGCTAGGGCGCTGCTGGACCCGATGTGCTCGGGGCCTGGTGAGGCTGAATGTCTCATCCTGCCAAAATAATGCCAGTTTTAATGCTCAGATTTGGGTCAGGCTTGGATTCAAAAATATTTTAAAAATTCAAAGCTGTCTGCGTGTTTGGCTGGGAAACTCCTCGGTTAAGTGTCTTGCAGGACCCTTCGTAGAGGATTCAGATACACTAGCAGGATGGCCTAGCATGGCCTACCCTAACCCAAACCACGAGCCATGGAGGGTCGAGAGCACAGAACTTAAATAGGTAGAACGGTCATTCCCATTCAAATAATTTTTATGAGTATCGTTGGGCTAGCTTCTGTATAAACTGACTTACGGCAAGTCACTGAGGCGAGAGGAGAGCTAATATGCTAATATTGAAGTTGATAATGTTACGTTAACCTTGTCGCTAATGGCAGCTTTCTAAGTTTTGACAGTTTGCTAAGCACCTTGGCAACAGACCTTGGCACACAGATTCAAATGCTCAGAATTCTTTTATTCTGCTTTCAGGCTACAGCCACAGCACAACACATTTGCACAGTTCTCAAGCAAGTGTGACAGACTGTACAGCCTTAATGCCCAGACTGTCACCATAGCAACTAACCCTTAAAATTCCATAATCGCCATTTTATGCTGTACTAGCCAAATTACCATGACAGACAATGGAATGACAGTTCTATCCATTCAAGTTTTGTGTTCCAGAGTTTTCATTCCAATCAAAGGCTACACCAAGTGATTTCACTCTGAAATCAGCTGGTGTAGTGTTTGGTTGCAGACTCTTGGCCCTCCATGGGACATCGTTGCCCGTCCCTGGCCTACTGGTCAGAGGGACGGGTCCCATGTCCGAAAGGTCACAGGTTTGACATCGGCCTGCCCATTGACTACGGGTTGACGAATATGGGTTTTTGAGGGCCGATAACAATATTTTTGGAGTGAAACTGCTAATAGCTGATTTTTAGTGCCGATAGTAAATATCTTTAAATTTGATCATGTTCATGGCAAAACAAATCCTCCCCAAAAATTGAAATATTTCTTTCTTGACAAGGTGGAAAAGCCTCTGAAAAAGGATTTAGAGCATGTTACAGGTGAGGTGACTCAGCAATGCAATTCTCTGGTATGATTTATGCTAGACTTGACGTAGACTGGCACCATCTACTTTGGCATCTACTGCTTTAGATCAGGATCTGGTGTTACACTGGCCAAAAGAAAGAATATTTCACATTTGGGGACATGACTCAGCAGTGCAGTTCCCTGTGAGGTGTGAGGTCCATGTCTTCTTCTGTTTATATCATAAACAGCGTCCATGGAAACGACCAAAACATTCGATCCATAATTTGCAACTACACTATCATTCACATGATTATAAATGAGATAATGCGTCCCACTGTTCGCCGGAGCAGTTTTGAAATAGTGTCTTGATTGTTCTCCAATTGTATGAGCTGCCAAACGGATATTCAAGGCAAGATGAACCCCAGCAGATGATCTTTTCCAAGTTTCCCAGTGTTGGCAGGCACACAGGTTTCTGAACATGGACAGAATAGGAGGTGTGTGTGTATGTGTGTGTGTGTGTGCATATGCTGTGAGCGTGGAGACTGTGTGACTGAAACAGACAGACAATGAGCATATTGTGGCTCAGACATGTGAGAGATGTCCATTTGTCAAGTATTGTTTGCTGGTAGCTGTGCAGTCAGGCCTGATCTCCGTGTCTCTGTGCCTTCACTATGGCAGAGTATCCTTATCTAAAAGGGCTGAACGGACGCACAAAGGGCTGGAGTGAAACCTATCTGTTCGCTCATCAATGGGAGTTTGACACCATACAGGAAAGAGACATATTGTTTTCAGTGGCAGACACAAAGGAAAAAGAGCTTCGAATGAATTGATGCGCTGTGAGAGAAGCTTTAGTGTAATACATCAGTGGTGTTTTTGGTCCTTGGATCAGAATTCTAACCAGATGTTTTCTCTTTCTGGCACTAAAGAAAATAGCAACTTCCCAGGGGACTTTTATTCTGAAAATTTCACAATCATTAAATTGATACATTTTGCCACTGCTATGTCACAAATCATATGGATCACATGAACACCTAAGGAAAGCTGACACAAAGATTGAATTGGTATTCATGAATGTGCCATGCAGCTGTTATTAAGCTCTTGTTTTGGTGTTATTAATGTGTTATAAACCAAAATTCAGATAACAAAGCCTTTGTTTTGGTGTTATGAATGCATTATAAACCAGAATTCAGATAATGAAGCCCTTGTTTTGGTGTTATTAATGTATTATAAACCAGAATTCAGATAAAGTGCTGCCAGCATTTTATTGTAGTCTATGTAGAGATGACAAATGAACCAACTTGAATTTATAATCATAATCCCAATTGCAGTAGTTTATGGATGATCTTTAGACATAATGATGATGTAAATATGACTATGATATGAGGTATAAATCCACACAGTGATGCATGAGCTGAAAAGACCTCTCTCAAGTCCAGCAAACAGGCAGAACACCCCTGCTGCAGTCTTCAGGAGACCCTGTTTGCATCTCACTGTCTCTGCACCAGGTCTTGTTTTGATTAACATGAGGAAATACCAAACCTGAGTGAGAGGAACCATCAGCTTCAACTGTTTATACAAACACAGACATGCATGATAGGAGGGCTTTGCGTGTGGGTAATATGAGAATAGCCAATCTGTCTCGCTCATGCTGTTCTCTCATTTGCCCCCCCCCCCCCCCCCCCCCCCCCCTCTCTCTCTCTCTCTATCTCTCTCTAACATCTTATCCAGTCCTTCCTCTCTGCAACATCTTATCCAGTCTCCCTCGCTGAAGTCTAAAAGTTCCCCGGTGTCTCCTTTAATAAACTGAACCTGGACTGCTGGAAACTGCCAAGTCAGGGCCACTTTAGCTTCACGCTCAGGTGGATTCTTTTTAGCATGAGAAGAGGAAACATCCGTTCCCTGGGGTCGTATAAAAGACCAAGGCTCTCTCTTTCTTTCTCTCCCGCTGTATTCGGATATGGCTTGAAGGGGTACGCCGACACGTAACAATACCAATTGTTCTTCAGACGCTTTGGAAACAACACACACACACACACACTGGGGCTTCCTTCACACTGGCTGAACTGAATCCACACTGAACTATGTGATACTGTGTTTGCCCGCAGTTGCACATATCCAAATGAATAGCCAGTTGGGACTTTGTAAGTAGCAATTATCTGAGGCAAATAGCTGGTGGGGATGATAAGATGAGGAATGACAATATCTGAGGGAGTGTGTTGCAAAGCAGGCATGCACTGTCACAGTTTTAAAGTAGTTGTCAGCATCTTGGTTCAGCCTTCTTTTTATGTACCAGACGGGTGGGGTTTGCCGCAAAGTTCAATACAGTGAATACTAAAACATTCCACTGCGGTGTCACAATCATTGGGAAGTATTTGACAATCAATTTAGCTGAGTTTTCTGTGATCCGCAACTTACCTAGCGCTATCTGAAATGTGCTGTGGTTAAACATTAGGACAAAGATAAACGCTGAATCAGTCTTTGGCTATCAGGGTGAGAACTGAGACTTAAAGAAGCAGACCAAGGCACTTTGACTTATGGATAAAACATCCACTTATTGAGGCAAATGGCCCGACTTGTTGCGGCCGACTCAGGCATTCATCTGGGTCTGATGTGCACACTGCAAATCGACTCCCGTTACCAAGAATACTGTAAAGGGAGCAGCTAGAAAGCACTTTTCCTTGCAGAGATGCTACCTACCACATCGACGCTAAATAAAGAACTCCTGAACACTTTTCCCCCCATGAACTCCATGAGGGCATTATACGTGACATTCTGTATTTGACATTTCCTTGGACTCCTTGTTCTTTACCAACAGGCTCTGTTGGAAATTCCAGTCTCACATGTGGGAATGAGCTACTGAGCAGGAAGTGACACATGGAAGCTGTGAGGTGTTTCCTTTCACCTTGGGAACATGGGAGATTCTCGTAAAACCCGATGAGGACAGACTATATTTTTGGATATGAGCGTTTGACTCATTATATGGTGCTGCTTTTGCCACATCTTTTGGAGCGTTCTCTTTATGTTCAGTCTGGGGAATTCAGAAGGAAGGTGTGATGTATTTCCAAGGAACTGTGCTCACGTCCTGGCAAGTCTGCCCAGAGACTACCGGACTGTATACGTGACTCACTGAAACAGAACTAATTTGCTACAAATGGACGGCTGTGATGAGATTATGATGAAGTGCGTGCATCGCTTTCACAACCGAGTTTCGTCTGAAGCTTCGCTGTGCAGTTCTGGGAAGAAAAATAACTTGAATAGTGATCAAATGCTTTAAACAGCTTTCAAATCTCATTTAAAAGAATGGGATGTGCTTGACAGTAAGGATGTGTTTAATCAATATTTATTGGAAGGCGGACAAAACCCTCAGTATCTCATGACCCAAAGTGCCAAAAACGTTTTGTCCATCTCAGAATAAATACTGTTTCAGCATATGTAAGTGCAAACCCATTCTTTTAAAAGATTATTTGATGCAAGGGTAACACACTGACTGGTTTGAGCGCTGTGATTCCAAATCTCATCACATATCCAAAACCGTACCTTTTTTTTTCGAGAGAACCAATGATAAGAAAATGGTTTTGTAAATGTGGGTCTGATTTCGCATCTACATTTCAGGCATTCAGCTGTCAGTTTTACTCTTGGAACAGATTATGCAGTAGTAAAGCAACACCATGAACTATTGACATTTCAGGCTTTCAAAATTCCTTCCTGAAAGTACACAGTGGCAGCTTCAAGTAGATGTGAATTGCCTATGGGTCAATGTTCAAGTCAAATATTATTTTTTGGCAAGCAGTATCAGAATGCCATTCATTGCTGCTGCCCTATTATTAAAGTGATAGCTATTGTGGCCAAGCACTATGGCCCTGTGGAAAGAATGAGGCTCCACAATGCGGAAGCCCAGAGGTCTGGATCTCACGTCACCAAGGCTTCATTCCCAAGCCTTTCAGTCTCGGCCCAGGAACTGGCAGCAGGAGGCGAACTCTCTCAGCTAACATTAATAGGAGCTGACAGATAGAGTCCTTGCATGACTTACAGACTGTAATTCTTTCACTGCTTGGAATTCGTTTTGCTTAAGAAAACGTGTGCATGATACAGGATCTGTTTTATGAATGGAACAAGGCGCTCGCTTCCCAATATCTGTCAGGGGAAATCATCTGCCTTTTAAAAAAAACAAGAGAGTAATGCGTTGAAAATATGGCACAAATAGCATCAAGGATAGAATTCAAGAGCTATAAACTTAATTTGTCTTAGATGTAGCGCAGCATGTGTTAAGTAATAGTAAATAGTCAACTAGGCCAGCTGTTAAAAGATATTAAAATGGTGTTTTTTTGTGGAAAAACACTCAATAGAGCTTAAATAATGGATTTGAATTTACACCATAAAGAACTGTAATACGGTTTAACAATATAGGGGCATTACAGGGCTTAGTGCACTCTTGTATAGGTTGCCAAAATATGTTTACTGGGTCCTAGTATTTAATCCCCTACCAGGAAATCTCAGACCCATGGAGCGTTGTTGGAAAGTCTTTTCCACAGTTCCACATTCATTCACACACCCCAAGCCCTTTAGATCATAAACTTGTGACCCCCACTTATTTGGTTGTTTGTGTGCACTAATCACGCAGTAATCCTCAGAAATGTCCAAATCTGTATTTGGGTTTTCCTAACGGGGCCCTCCCTGCTCCCCTCCCCTCGCTCCCTGGCTGTCAGCGTGTCGGGGGGTGGATGGGGTCACTGAGAGCGCTCTGTACTGGGACGGCTTGGTCCAACAAGTCTGCAGCCCTCCAGTCTCACTGTG
Organism: Centroberyx gerrardi; assembly: GCF_048128805.1. Classification (NCBI taxonomy): domain Eukaryota; kingdom Metazoa; phylum Chordata; class Actinopteri; order Beryciformes; family Berycidae; genus Centroberyx; species Centroberyx gerrardi. The sequence goes on along the minus strand of NC_136007.1, from coordinate 8,217,117 downwards.
TGTACAAAATATTAGAATAACCTTCCTTCTCCAGTCTCATAGGATTAAAAATAGTTCTTTAATCTGTCTCCTCCACATCTCCTATTGATGAATGATAGGAATGTCCGGATTTTGCTTAATTGCTGGTGGCCTCCACTAGGCCTAAATATTTTTGATGTGCTGAAACCAAAAACCTCTTCGGACAGTCAGCGTTTCTGTAGTTTTAACATCATCACTGAGTTGGCATTTTCCCTACCAAGTATCTAAATCAACTAGGACTCAGTTAGCTTAGTTGCTATACTGTGTTAGCTAGTCTGTTAGCTACTTTTCTTTGAATTCCTAGACAAGCTAAAGCGCTAGCTAACATATTAAGCTAACCGCATACACATAGCCTATCCTTTACTGTCTTGGTATTTTTTTAGCTATATAAAGTAATGAGCAAGCTAGCTAACATTATTCCTTACATTTTTTAACAAATGTATCTCTCCTGATACTTTGCCTATAATGCTGAAATATAATGTTATTGTAATGCTATTGTTGGCTCCACACAAAAATGTTGACTTGGCAAAATCAGGATATGCGAAGTAAAATTGGCAACTGAACAGCTTGATTCAACAGGTGAAATTGATTGAATTGAAGATCACAGTTTTGACCTGTATCCAACATCCAACAGATCATTTTTCATGGAAAGAGTGCTAGCAGTGCTAATATTTTGTACATTTTGAACATTTTCATAAAGTAGGGTTAGAAGTAGGGTTAGGCAGGATGCCACAGCTACCTGCACCTTCCCGGCGCCCAAGGCCAGAGCCACTCCAGTCCCGAACTGTCTTAAATACTGTACTATTTCCCTGTCTTTCTGTCCTCCCAAACTATCCCCGTCTCCTCTCCAGAGCCTGTCTGTCTCTCCTCCCAGCGAGGCACCCGGGGCAAGGCCCAGAGAGCCATAAAGGGCTGGTTTGTGTTTGGTTAGTGGTGCAGAGCGCCATGTGAAAAGCTTAATTTCGAAGGTCCAGGGGGATTACCATGCAGGAGGCAGACAAGAAGGAGGTGGTGTGCATGTGTGTGTGTGTGTGTGTCTGGTGGATTCGTGTGTGTGTCCAGCGAGGGAGGCAGGCTAAGGTCTCAGTCAGTTAAAGACAGGCATATGATTTCAATTAAGCTCCCTCTCCACCTTTTTCTTCTCCTCTTCCCCCCCTCCTCCCCTCCCCTCCTCCCGTCTTCCCTTCCCCAACCAAACTGTGGTTATGGGTTGAGGTACCAGTGGTGAAGCTGCAGTCCTCCCCCATCCAAGCCTTTATTAATCAGGATCGCTTTTAGTCAGGTTGATGAATGGAGGAACCCCATGACTCTTGGCTAAATGCACCCCAGTTAAACATACACAGAGAGACATGAATAACAGTTTATACATGGTTGGATGCCTACACATATGGACGCATATAGGTACACGTGCATGCAAACACACATCAGCACACAATCTTTGTTTCTTTCTTTCACACAAGCACACACACACACACACACACACACACACACACACACTAACCCATACACGCATACATGTCCAGTCACCCAGAACCATGAGCCATGCTTGGCTACCACTGTAAAACAGGTCAGTGAAATCTGATGGCGCTCTGAATTTACGAGCATACAGCGACAGACAGCGCTGGTTCTCATAAATAGTTACTGCTTTGAGTTCTTTTTCTCTTTCTTTTTCTGTCTTTCTTCCTCGCAAAGTTTCTCGTCCTCCGAGCCAGGAAGAACAGACTGGAGGTCTGAGAGAAACTGAAAGAGTAGCCATTCTCAGGAGAGAGAGATTTGGAAATAGATCATCACACAGATGGACTTTTTCAACAATCTTGTTATGGAGCCTTTGTTTGAGAAAGACTGAAGCTGTTTAGAAAATGTCCTCCTGCTCATATTAACTTTAAACTGTTTTGACTACATTGGGAAAACAAGATAAGGTTACCAGGTGATTTATCAGGTGATAAGATATTACTTAGGCCAGCAGACGATGAACGTGACCGTCACCTTGAGACGCAGTCTCCATTAAACCTATATGCAGTCCAGACGTGAAAAGATAGAATAAATCATTTTAATGAGACAGTTGGCTTACAGCTGATTTTTCTAATAAAAAGAATAGCCATCATACCTTAAGAGCAACCTGAAAGCACTTACGGGTTCTGAATGTTACCAAACTGGCATTTTTATAAGGCGAGTACCAGATGTGCTGCCTTATAAATCTGCCATCCACTCAAAGCAAATATCTGTTTGCAACAGACGTGCGAGGCCAGATAAGAGTGTGTTATGAGAAAGGAAGACAAAGAGAGAAGCTGGGGCGGTTCAGCCGAGACAGAAGCAGTCACACCATACCAGGCGTGAGTGCTACGGTGAATTAGAAGTATTCAAGTGCAGTACTTCAAGGAAAATGCCATCTTTACACTGTTCAATCTGTGATGTTCAATGTATTCCAGGAGTTATTTTGTGATGAAGTGTAAATGTACTTTTTGGTGTACCCACTTTCCCTCAACCTGCCTCGCCTACCTCTACTTCAGTTAGAGATATCCTACATTTCCCAGAATACCTTTAGAAAATTCCCAGAGAATGTGTCTGCTGTCAGTGGAGAAATTGATATTTCTGCCTCTTCTACGGTGATTTTTGAACACTGGCACAAAATGGTGGGTCCTTGCTCTTTAATTCTGAGGGACTGACACCAAAACCTGATGTTTACTGTTGATGTTTTAAATTGCTGAAGATTTTTCTGCTACCAAACTGCTGGGAATACCTTAACATGACACCACGTAGTCTATATTTGGCCCATTATCTGAGGAAATAAGAAAAATACACCACCAAACAAAGAAATCGGCACTAGGATTTTTCCTTTAATGTCTCCCATCCACTCATTACAAGTAGTTGGAAATGATTTTTTCCCCCTTTTCTTTCTTTAAATACATTAACCTATGTGTTAGCGTGTGATTATCTGGCCTCCTTCCACATGTCATGTTTATACAGATTAAGAGTCATAAATGTTATGTCTTTACTGTCATGTCTCCGCAGGAACACTGTGTAACACAATACACTCTCAGGGGTTTTCCTCCACTTGCTTCCTTTATCCTCAGTGCCCAGACATGAACAAGCAAAGGCTGATGGTGATACAATTACTGATGGATATCTGCAGACTTGGACTGTGTCTGTATACGAGAAATTAATGATGATTTCTCAGTAAGGCTAGTACTCTGTAGCTTTATATCATATTTGTTGTTGCAAAATGTATGTTGTACAGCATCCCAGCTAAATTCCTGTATAGTACTTCACTCTTCAGTGAAGTTTTACAGCAAAGTCGAAACTGAAGGTGGAAACTAAATGTAACAGTTGATGAGTAAAAGAGAAACTTGGAACCAAACACCCTTAAAGTGGTAATCCCCAAGATCCATGTTTTTTTGTTATTTGTTTTTTTTGGCGACATCTTTGTTGCTAAGCGCTCATTGCTGTGGTGTTTCTGCATTGCACTTCCCACAGATCACCTGTCAATCAAACAGTGTGTCCAGTACTGTGATGCGTTTTTCCTTTGATTATCTGTTGATGAAGGTTGACAGTGTTTAGATCAGCGAATGTAAAAGCTTTCATGAACTGGAACTATCAGTTGAATCATCATTTTGTTATATCAATCAGTGATAGAGAGCAGCAAAACGGACATTTAATTATATGAAAATGTTGCATACTTTTCACTTTAAATACCTAGCCATGCAGTGAAGCAAAATGTAGATCCAGGGTGTCTGTCAGGAAAGGATGAGAGGTGAGAGAGAGAGAGAGAGATGAGTGTCACTCTGCTAGACCTCCACTTGTCAATAGGGGCCTGAAGGACTGTGTGTGTGTGTGTGTGTGTGTGTGTGTGTGTGTGTGTGTGTGTGAGTGTGTGTGTGAGTGTGTGTGTGTGGGGGTAGGGACAGTGAGTTGGTCTAAAGAACTTGACCCCTCCCCTCCTAATTATTGTAAATGAGGGGTTCTGGGATATGCTCTCAGGTTTCAGGGTGTAAGATGAAATGGGGGAAGAAAAGAAAAGAAATGTGAGAGAGAGAGAGAGAGAGAGAGAGAGAGTGGGAGAGGTAAGTGAGGCTAAAGTATATAGAGGAGGGGTTTTGAGGGTTTGAGGGGGAGGATTTTTAAGCCACTTTTCCACAGCGGGGCCAAGTGGGCCAACTCAACCTGTCTAAAACTCTGGCTCAAAAGGGCTTTTCATTTACTTTCTATAGCACCACCTGACAAACCATCTCTGTTGAAATTAAGATGCATCAAGACTCACAGAAATGGTCTTTTGGAGGAAGGAGGGAGGAGTATTAATAACTGCGGAGATCATCAGTGATTATATTCCGATTTTATTCCAGTCTGCCGTGTCTGTAATTTGTAAAGTGAAAATTTCAGTCCAAATTTCCAACTGTATTTTGGTGAAGACAGAGGTCCCCTGATAATACTAATCCATGAATCAAACTCGCGGATATTTCAGCTGTAATTTGTTTTTGGTGTGTGATTTCTTCTTCTTTTTCTCCTTCTTTGTGATGCACAATTTGTATGTTCCTACTGTCATGAAAAAATCAAGGCAGAGGAGGAAGGTTTTGAATGCATTTTCGGTGCAAACTTAAATTTTTGCTTTGCTAAATCAGGAAATGACAAATTCATTAATTACATGAGGTCCCCACATAATACTAGTCCCGTGCAAATAGGGCTAAAGGTAACGAGTCGGTCCCGGCTTGGCCCTGCAGTGAAAAGCAGGCTTTAGTGTCTGGTTTGTTGGACAGTCGGGTGTTTCTGACATCCTGCCCGACCGGGGTTTGGCTGCGAGGGAGAAGCTGGATCGAGTGCTGACTCCTCTACCCGCTTTTCCTAGCTTTAACCATGAATGCCTAGATGCTAGCATTTTGTTTAGCGGGTTTGTGGATTCATCAATCTTTATTGTTCGAGGTTTTGGGAAGAGTTAGAAGACAGGGGGTTTTAAATTTCTTTAAAGTCATCCGTCTTGACGGGCGGGAGGCACGGCAGCGACAGGAGATCTCTTTCCCAAGTTCAGGATGTGGGCTTGTTGGTACAGGGGAGGTCTCCAGTACCAGGAAAAGTGGTGATTAGAGATGGCCTGTGTGTGCATGAGTGTGTGTGTGTGTGTGTATGTTTGTTTGTGTGTGTGTGTGTGTGGTCCAGGAGAGGAGCGAGGGCAGGATGACATCCAGCAGTCCCATCTGTTGAAATGACAGGGGTCCTGTCTGGAGAGACTGCAAACCTCCACCTCCTGTGGCCAAGGCACTTTAAACTAACCCAAAGCACACACACACACACACACACACACACTCATACCAGTGGCTCATAGTTACAACAATCTGACTCTCTGGGGAATGACTCGTGTCTCCATTCCCGTCCTGGTGTGTTGCCTAACTTGTAAACAAGTCACCTCATTTCAGCTGAAATGTTTACAGTGCAAAGCTATGATGATGTGCAGCCGCGCTGTAGCCATTCAAAACCGCTGGCTATCTCTAGACCGATACTCAAGGCACTAAAACACTATCAGAGGTGGTGACATCATCGCGAGACTCGCAACGCAGCGTTATCTATACAGCTGAGCCGATGAGACGGACGAGCCAGGCTGGCAGGGAGCTCTATCAGTGAAGTATGTGCTGATAGCTCTGTATCTGCAACGGTAAACACTGAAAGGCTCAATTATGTCGCTGTGGAGTTTGTGCAAATGCATGAGAAGTGCACTGACCTCAGCATAAACACAGTCGCTCACTGTCACTGAGTATACAGTGGTGTAAGTGTAGGTGTCTGTGCATCTGTCCTTGGGTGTGGAGAAAAACAGTGTGGCAAGCATGTAAAAAGTCAGCCAGAATAAATACATCCACATATATAATTCAGTCTTTTACAGTAGTTCTACTTGTGTCCTGCTACTATAAACTATTCAATAGATAGAGGAAGCAGCAGGAAAGGAGCATATTTTTTCAATATTTACAATTAGCTAGTTGTATTAGCTATGATAGAAACATCTGCAGGAAATCAAACGCAGGCTTCTTCTTAACAAGCTGTACTATTTGATGGATAAAAGGGGGGAAAAGCAGAAATGGAGCGGAAAAAAAACTTTTTTTCCCCCTCAAACCTCAGTGCTGCAAAGCCTCATTTGGGAACAACCTCTCTTGTCGCCTCTCAAGAGTTGTGGCTTTTCTAGCCGGAGCAGCACTGGGCTTATTTCCTAATCCCCGCTCTCCTTTCTCTCGGTCTCATTTCCAGAACCCAAACATTACGGCACGTCCCATAATGGGTCCCTCACCCTTTTTTTCCTTCTTCCTAAACAACAACATTAGATATTCTTATTCTAATGTCTCTACTATTCTCTCTTCCTATTCTTTTTCCAATGCGTCATCCTTTCTCTCTTTTTACAGAATTTTTATAGCTCAACCGGCGGATATTCTTCTAATATTTCTCTTTTACTTCTTCCTGTTCTTCTAATGCGTCCCTGTTTCTCTCTCTGTTTTACAGAATTTCCGCCCCATCACCAGCGGATATGGCGGTTACAGCCGTAAACCGTCGTACACCCCCGAGCCCCAGCTGCCCCCGCAGGCTCCCCAGCCCACCCACCTGAATAACGGCCACTCCAACTCCAGACCCAACAACGGCCACAGCTACGGATACGGGAACGGGAACGGCACCGGCACCGGCACCGGCACCGGCACCGGGCACGCTCAGTACAACAACCCGGCGGGACTGTACGCCCAGAACGGCAGCAACGGAGACAGATCTCTGCCAAGCAAGATGGGCGGCCTCAGCCTCAGCGCCACACACAGGTGAGGTGATCCAAGTGTAGACTCTCACACACACACACACACACACACACACACAGACACAGACACACGAGTGACGATAAGAGTGCGGGTATACAGTCTACAACTGTTACATAACTTATGACAATAAAATAACGCTATAGAAACCATGTGCATATTGTATAGAAAAGAGATCTGTTTCCTGAATTTCTATTTTTTTTACTTTTATAAATTTGTGTTGCATTATGTTTAATGAGTCGAATTCCTTGTGTGCACAAACTTTCTTGGCCAGGAATGATTTGATAGACGCAGATATATATCGATTTTAACCGTAATGACAGGAATAGGTGTGAATCTTTCAGTTTTTCATTGGCCTCCTGCGCCACTGGTAGTCTGTGACATAAACACGTAAACATACAGAAACACAGACACATGTGGGAGACACACAAGACACATAGGGGGTGGAATGCACGTGTAAATGTGCATACATACACACACACACACTATCGTCTCTGGTGGCACCTGCACAGATGGCCACGTGGTCTGGAAAAGCCATTTGTTATTGTGCGGCGCCTCTGGAGGGTGATAAATGTGTGTGTGCAGTGTCCCAGGGTGCAACCTCTGCAGCACTCCCACAGTTCCCCTGGACCACACTGTTAATCCTGGCGAGGCCCACACACACACTCACACACACACACACACACACACACACACACACATACACACATGTATAGACACATGATTACACTCAAACGTCTGCTCCCTCTTACACTTTCTCTGTCTTAAACACACACATATGCATGCAAAAAAAACTGTCTCTCTCCCTTTCTCTCTCTCTCTCTCTCTCACACACACACACTCAGTCTCTCTCCCTAGCTCGTGCTTTCTCTCTCATAAACACATACTCAGACCGAGGTAAAGCACTTCCTTCAGACTCCTGGAGGACAACATGCAGTTTAGCATGACAGGATCTGAACACATCTGTCAGTAGCTCTGCTGAGCTTCACCGAGACGTAGGAAATATTTGGGCTACAATGAAAAACAGAGCTTTTCCTCCACTACTGGGGTTTGCACACACACACACACACACACACACACACACACTAGAGTTTGAAGGGTTAGGGGTGAATGCTGCTACCTTTTATTCCTGTGTTTCCTTCTCTGTGTCTTTCTCAGCCGTGCTACTGTCTAAAAAAAGGAAAGAAATATTATGGGGAGTGAACTGCACTCTCCCTCTCTAAACAAAACAAAAAGGGAGTAGTTCAGACATACTTTTTCTTTTCCTTCAAGTATTTTTTTTGAATTTCCTTTGGAGATCTGGCAAAAAAAAGTCGTCACTTTTATCTCTTGTTTAGACTACTGCAACTCCCTTCATTCCTGTCTTGGTCAAAAGTCCATATCAGGTCTCCACCTAGTATAAGCATACAGCAGCAAGACAGGTAACAGATAAAAGGCAAAGTCACATCACCCCAATTTTTGCATCTTTACACTGGTTCCCTTTAAGTTTTAGAATCAATTTTAAGACTCCTCCGATCAAGGCGGCAATGACTTAAACCAGAATCTGAGATCTGAGGCTTTTTCATCGCCCATCATCCAGTTAGTATGACATTAATCAGGTTGCATTGCATTAATATTTTCCCTGTCTCGTCTCCCTCAGCCCGGAGCCTCCCATGCACTCCCCTGTGGGCCGGAACGGCACCGGTAACGGTTTCGACACACAGTCAGACGTCTACAAGATGCTGCAGGACTACGAGGAGCCCGTCTCCGAACCCAAACAGTCTGGCTCCTTCAAATACCTCCAGGGAATACTGGAGGCTGAGGATGGAGGTAGGGGTTTTTCTGTGTGTGTGTGTGTGTGTGTGTGTGTGTGTGTGTAGGAGGGGGAGATGGATTTCTCCCCTGTCTAGCGCAGATATATTGGAGCTGCAAATTTTGTGGAAGCCAAGACTATAATGTAACTAGAAGTGCGGCAGGTTTACTCATTTTTATCAAGGCTATAATATTGGATGTTGCTTCTTCGCACTGTGTTCCAGTGTTTAAAAAATTACACTGATTGGTCTAATGGGGGCGCTATTAGGCATGGGCGATATCGAAAATTGAATATCACGATATCGCAATATACAATAGTATCAATATTACCAAGATATTTGTGAAATATCGCAATATTCAATAATTTAAGGTTAACATTTTTAACTCAAACATTTTATCTCAGACACTGCTGGTGCGATTTTCACAAAATTTGGAGGGTGACGCATTTTCGCCTGTGTTCCGGTGTTTGAAAAAAAAATCACTGATTGGCCAGGTGGGGGCGCTATAATTAAAGCTCAAAATTTTAAACTTTGAAAGGCCACAAGTATCAGCCTGATTTTGATGAAACTTGGAGGGATGATGCATCTCGTTCCTGATTGGCCCAAGAGGTGCCTGCAGCATCCATGGGGGACGTTTCACTTGTCTGTATATTTGACAAATCGAGAGGTGGAACTAAGCAGCAAAAACATGCTAGATTCCCATGCAAATCACTTATTTTTAGTTTGTTGGTGAACCAAATCTAAACATCTATTTTGTGTTTTTGTTAGCCTGTGATGATGTCAGCTATGTTGACTTTCACATACTTGGCTGCCTTCACTGTCAACAGACTGTAAAATGACAGGAATTTATAACTTTCTATGCTAACAGGCATAAAGAGAGATAGCTATAACCTGGAAGTACCCAGATAGGCCTGCGTGCATCTGGTCAATGATCTATTTGTATTGTACACAGAAGTTGTTTGTATATGTATGTTAGATATTGTATATTCAAGGTAAATATCTCCCCCTGTGCAAATGGAGCTTGTGGTTCCCTGCAGCCACAGGACCATGTTGCTCACACAGCCTTTCTCTGACTGTTTTGAGTCCGCTGTCTAACTGGCATAGTTTTCCTTTTATAGAAAGACAGAGACAGCGAGGGGTAGAGGGGAGAGAGAGAGAGAGAGAGAGAGAGAGAGAGAGAGAGAGAGAGGAAGAGAGAGAGAGAGCAAAAACAAGGGACAGGGAGAAGAGGAGAAAGAAAGATGACGCGCCTTAAATAGCTCAAGCAAGGATGAACAAGAGAGGGAAGTTTTGGTAAGCAGAATTTACTGCAAAAACAACTTCACAAAGGACAATAAAGTGAGAAATATGGTTTTCCTGTCCGCTTTCTGACCGCTCAGCATTCCAAGAAGCAGTCATTCTCTCTCTCTCTCTCTGAACTTTAGAGGAGGAGTCATGTGATGCTGACAGTGGCAGACCAGGGCAGCAGGACTAATCCCTGGAACTAAAACCCTTCTGTTCAGGTCTCATGCTTACCACTAAAATAGGGGAAAAGTTGTGGAAGGCATAATTATAAGAGAAGTGTTGTTATGTCAGGGTGGCAAAAGCCTAGAGGTTAGAGAAGTGGACTTATGACTTCTTCTTAGCATAGTCAAGAATTAATACTTTCCTAGATATTGTCATGCAGTTGTGTGATCCATTATTTCTCACCTTAATTAGAGAAACCCCCTCCCAAGATTTAGTGATAGCTTCTCTAAATTGACTATGCACTAGGGTTTGACCAATATGGGTTTTTTGAAGGCTGATACTGACATTGATATTTTTAGATTGAGGCTGTCGATAGCCAGTTTGGTGCTGGTATTCAATATCTTTGAATTTTAACATTTTCATGTAAAAAAAAATCCCAAAAAACGGTCAGTGTTTTTCCTTGAATGTTATTTTTGGCAGGTATATCCATGCATACGTGTGGAATGTGGCCTGATCAATTGGTGGCATTAGAATCAATTCAAGTTTAAGTAGTATTGATCAATCAATACTATAAATATGTGATCAAAGAAACTGCATCATATCGGAGGTGGATGACACAGACTGATCAATATCCAATATTTAATTAAAGACCTATTAATAAATCGGCAAACTGAGACATCGGTCTAATCCCAAAGATGTTGGAAAAATAATCGTGTTGATGCTTTTTTGCCAAAAATCAAGCAATGTTAATGAAATCACTCAAAGAGAAGAGTCTCAATATTGATACTCGTTTGTCATCGTTTAGAATCAATCACTGATTTTCAACTGATTGACCACTGATTTTCTTCTTTGTCACTCTTCCAAGGGGAGAGCCATAACTTCCGGTTGTGTTATCACGTCTCTGCTGTCTGCCTTTGATGTGAGAACAGACAGGATAATCCACAGCACAAGGCGCAACACTGACTGCTACTACAGTGTGGCTTGGAGCAGGGCCAGCCCACGCTGTTCCTTTAATTTAGCACTTATCACTCTTTAAGCACACTTTTTAAAGGAATGAGAAAGAGAGATGCTTAAAGAGAGAGAGGGCGAGATACTGTAGAAGATAATGACAGAGAAAGGGGGGGGGGGGGAGGGAGAGAGAGAATGTCAATGGCTTTAAGAGATTAAAAGGGAACTCTATTTGTCTGCTGTCAGTGGTTTTTCGGAGCTGGGGAAAAGCCCGGGTGATTGACAGGTTGACTGACAGGCTAAGCCCCCGATGAAAATGGGGAGACACCTGGGCTTTACACTGGGATCGTTTTTAAAGCTACCTGTCTTTCTGGTGGTGGTTAGCAGTGACATTTGATCTGTTGCTGAAGTCCTTTTACCTTCATTCTCAGCAATGATTTGATGTTTAATAGCTCAATAAACAAGGCAAATTGACAAACGAACACATTAGTTACACACAAATTAAAGTCAAATCATCTTGCTGTTTCATGTACGCCTTGCTGTCGGCCCTTAAATCACTTTAACAGGCCAAGTTGGTCTCCTTTTGAAGGCGAAAGCCCCTGTTGTGGTCATGTTGACTTTCAGGGGCTTTAAAGGTAAAGCAAACAAGAGTGTCAGTTTACCCAGAATTCCTCAAGCTCCGTCCTGATTGGATAGCGCTGTGGATGGAAGAGGGGTGGAGTGACTGTTACATGTTGGTGTTGAGTTTGGGTCTTTGAAGCAACATCACCCAAGAGGGAGAGATGAAAGAAAACTGTAACTTTGGAGAGATTTCAGGTTCCATTTTGGCCAAAATTAGTTATTAAACTTTATTTGTATTGTTACGTTTTTGCACAAAAAGGTCATCACATATGGCTAAAGCTGAGTAGTTGTTTTTTTCATAACTTCGTTTCGCAAATATTTTCACTTTCTGTTTGTTTTTGCCCTGACAACATGATAAAGAACTCTGGTAGCAGAAATAAACAAAAATTCAAAATGAAACCTCCAATATCTGAAGATGACCTTATAATTCAAAGCTTACAAATGGTAACAGAGGACGAAGACAGACAGGAAAGAAGTTAGATAAACAGAAAGTGAGAGAAGACAGCATGGTGAGGAATTATGGGTTTTTTTCTTCAGTTGGAAAGAGAAATAAACACAATGCCAGTGACCTCTGAAATCCCCTACATTCCCCCTACGAGCCCCAAACTCCGAAGTTGTTTGTTTATAAAAAAAAAATTTGGAAAAATATGATACTTTTTTACGGACTGGCTGTGCCTTGCTTTGTTTATTTCTAGAAAAGTGACCTCCCCTTCGCTGGCTGGGGGTATTTTATCCACCAGACAGCTGTCGTCATAACAGTGATGAATGACGGCTGCAAACTCCTGTTTTAGTACAGAGAGAGAGCCGTGTCGGCGGCTCAGGAGGGAAGCAGGCTGTGTCCTTTCTCAAACAAAGACCTCCATCCATCATATGTTAAAGTACACATCATCCCCCTAGCACTGGTATACAGAAATGGAAAGGTTTCTCTCAAAATGTAATCCATTTCAGATTGCTCATTACCTCCTGGTTTGTAATGAGGAATCTAATCCACTGGAATGCTTAAACTCGGTAAAATAATCTGTTAATTTTACTGTTACTTTGCCTCTAAAATCCAAATATGTGAAATTAAGTGGACAGTTTATCCCAAATGGTATACTTTGATTTGAGTAGTAGGTTAGGGTTAGGGTTAGTTAGTAGTTAAGGGATACTATAATTGTCTACAGCCATGATTAACCACGACTTAGTTAGGTAACATGATATTTCTGCCTATAGTATGTATAGTAGTTTCTAGGAAGGAATTATGAGGTTGTCATTCTTTTTTTAATAAAAACAAAACATGGAGATTGGGCAATCCAGTCACCTTTTATTAGTTTTATTCAGACAGTGGGACAGTAGAGAGGGAGACAGAGAAACACAGGACAAAAAGCTCCAGCATGCTTCGAGTCCTGTGGGGGTAAACATGTGATTCCAGAGAGGAGGGATTTAACCCTTCGACTGTCTCCGGGGACAGAGTGATTGCAACACTGCTTTCCACCCTATTTTTCCTCACTACGTCACTCATGATAAAATGTTTGCCTTTCTTATTGCACGTGTGGCCCCACAGATTATACATGCATCTTTCAGACACATTTAAGCTGATCATTTTGCCCTGAGGAAGATGTAACAGTGATATGTAAATTTGCTTTACATATCATTATTGTCATGTGAAAACCTTTGGTGATATTCAGGTTTTTACTTCAATTGGAGGATTATATGGTCTTCTGTGTTTTGAGAAAATTCTACGATAATAAGGCTTTTGACCTTTTGAAACCCTTTCAAAACCCCATTGGATAAACTCAAAAATGTTTCCCATATGAGGTTTTAATCAGACAGCAACAATATTCTACCACAGATATCTAAAATGCTTTTATTACACTTATCCATAGGGTTTATCTTTCTACTTTGCTTTAAATTCGCTGAGGCTTCGCACTCCACTTGACATCTTTGAGTTGGGATGGAGGGTAAGAAGTCTGTGCGACTGTTCAACAGTGTGTCTGGTTGATATTAGTCACAGTGTTGGACATGCGTTGTATATTAAATGTTGCCTTGTGCAGGATTTGTGTTGGAATGGGCCAACTTGTCATTGTCTGTCAAATAAAATATGGTGTCTGTGAGCAGTTGGACACAGAATATACAGGAACGTAGTAGCTTGGCTATTTCAAAATATAGAAGCGAGACTAAACAAGCACTCATTCATTCTGCTCTCCTTAGCCGTCCATGTCTGTGGTCTGTAAGACTTTTATTAGTCAACCTCCGCCTTTGTGAGAACGTCCCGAGAGCCCCACACATAAAAGGTTTTCCATTAGAGTGCATCATTAGGTAATAGAGACATTAATCCCAGAAAAAAAAACCTCATCCAGCTCATGTCAACTCTTAAACTCACCGCGGAGCATTAGAGGCTAAATGTTAGCGAGGGACGGAAAGTGCTTTGAGTCAGGTGCCAGATGCTAGGTAATGGGCTTGCGGTTAGCAGCAGTGATAGGTGGCATGCTGGGCTAAAAAGCCTCCGCTGGCACATCATCAGTGGAGGGAAGTCATACAGTTCACGGCCGTGCTCCGCTGATCCGGCCTGGTGCACAGGAACCACTGGAACGGCTCCAAATCTCCAGAATAAACCAGGACCGCTTTCATGCATTCCAGTCAGGCATAACTAAACGCTTGACAGTTGGAGTTGATAGCCCTTAATAAAAAATGCCATCCATGGGAAGGCGGCAACTCCTGAGAATACACAACAACCATAATAACCTGTTTCAATGCATAGTGTTTTTTAGTAATTAAAAACAGTCAGTCTTGGTGAAAAGGTAACAAAATATAAGTGCATTATATACTGAAACAAGATGCAAGTTGCAATCTATTCTTGGGGGTTGGTGTCTTCCAAAAGATGGGATTTTTTATCATGTAGCTACATAAAGTTTTATTGTAGTGCAGTTTCTCTTGGCCCATAAAGGGGATCGTTGTTTGTTCAAGTGGGATAGTCAGCAGGAAAATGCTACTTTCCTTTGCATTTTACCAAAACATTTACAGTTACAGTAACAAAGAAGATGCATCTGATAGTTTTAGCCAGCAGGATGGATGTCGTCACCCCTCAGCTCGTCCCCCTGGTTTGCCACGGTGCGTTTCACAGATAGGATGTGATTGTAGCATATCGGTGAGATGGCTAATTCGATTCTGTTTTCCCTGTCCGGGTGTCTGGCCGGGCTAACTGATGAGTTCCTACTAGGAACTGAACACAACAGACTCTGCTCAGACTCTTGAATGAAGCACACTGGAAGGAGAGAGAGACACACAGAGGGGTCGAAGAGAGGGAAAGGAGGGAGGAGGGAGAAGGAAGAGAAGAGAGAGAAATAGACATTGACAGACAGTGATGGAGAGGGAGAGTGAAAGTCGAAGACGAATGTAGAGGAGAGGGAGTACTTTCTTATGAGTTAACATGGGATTAACTCTGGGAATTTGTCTTGCGTTCAGGGGCTAAAACAACAGTTAAAGGTGCTGCGTGTTGTATTTTCACATCAATAAATCATTGGCACATTAATTTTCAGACTTTAAATATATTGTCCTTAATTTTAAGAAACATTAGCACTAACAATACCAGTTAGAGGCTACAAATTGTCTCGACCATGGTCTCATTGGTTTATGTTAATTATACCAAGGTATTTGATAATGATATATTGATGTTTAAAAATGCTACACATAGCACCATTCAAAACAGTTAAAAACATAAAGAAAGTGCAGCCACACAAATAGAAACATAAAAGAATGTAAATAACAAATACAGTCACTATTAAAAAGACATTTGATAGATATATTGATATATTGAAAGACTTGTATTGTGGGTGTACCTCACTGGCCATGTGTACCTGTGCCCCAGCCGTGCCTTTAGGGCCAGCAGGGTAACACACACCTGCGAAGAGGGCGAGAGAGCGGGTGAGAAATGGCTCCGTGGGGAACAGAAACTGACCCCCGGTGCAGTGTGGGAAATATTAATCTATCTTCGTATCACACAACAGAGCTGACAGCCCACTGCCCCCTCAGTCTCACTACCTGGAACTCAGAGGGCCTTTACTGCACACACACACACACACACACACACACACACAGCTTTTTCCCCGAGTTACCAGATACCCACTACCTGGAACTCAGCTGACCTTTCATAAACACACACACACACACACACACACACATACACATACAACCCTTTCCTAAGGTTACCAGCACCTGGAATTCTGGGATTTATGAACACATTATACATGCATGTGTGTTTTTCTTCCAGGTCCGGCCTCTGAATGGTTATTTTATGGTGTAGTTTCCATAGCTCCTGTGTGTTTATTCTGTGGTTATACTTTCTCATTCCTAGGTGTTTCCCCAACGGAGAGAATGAGAAGCCTGAAGTCACCAGTCAGATCCCCAATCCCCAAACTGGGCAGCCCCATCCTCAGTCCCATGTCCGGCCTTCAGAAGCTTCCCCAGTGCACACGCTGCTGTAATGGCATTGTGTAAGTATTGTACAGATCCTGACTTTTAACTTTTATCGTATCGCGGTTGTATCGAATTGTGAACCCTATTGTGTATCGAATCGTATCGTGAGATAAGCATATCGTCCCATCCCTAAATTGTCTAAATTGGTCCCTGTTTATGATCATCAACAACATAAAAATGATCCTTTTCTATTCAGCACATCATGTTGAATGAATTCAAACCAAGGTCGATACTTTATAAGTTAAATTCTTAGTACAAGGTATTGTAAAATCACCCACATGTAACTTAATGGTGTACATAATTAAGTTAATGGGGTCTATTTAGAATAAAAGAATGAAGATAAATTCTGAAAATGCCAGTGTTTTATACTCAGGTCGGTTGTTGTTAAAAATATTTTAATCACCATCTGGAGATGATGGTTTACCCACCTCTTAGTTTACCACTCCACCTCTGGCCATGAAGTGTATAATTTGAACTCTAAGAGGTGAGTCAAGGTTCTTCCCTGACCCTAAAAAACAGGTCGACCTGCACCAACAGGCCTTTCCACAGAACTGAGGAAAAACTATCCCCATTTATCAGTTTTAATGATTAAACTAAGCCCTTTTCCACACCCTATCCCACACACACACACACATAGACATGCGGGCACACACACATCTTTTTACCAGGGAAATCACAGGCACCGGTAATCCCCACTCTATAAAAGCAGCTGCAGGTAAATAGTGATGTCATCCGCTTCGTTTACCCGTTAACAAGAGAGCTTTGTAGGAGCTCGCAAGGCACAATAAGGCTCTTATGTTCTGGGAGCGTTTAAAACAGCTCGCACAAGTATATGGAGCGCTGTGTCAATAGTTTAACCTGCAAGAAGTGTGGTTAGACGGTGAATGCGGTGGGAAAAAAAGAAGCAGGATTGTGACTGGAAGGTCTGCCGGTCTGAATCCCCCGTCCAGAAAGGAAAATCTTGTTGGGTCAAGCACTCAGGGCCGTTTCTACCTTTTTAGGGGCCCTATGTAAAAGTTGTATTGCCCCAGTCTGAATGTCCAGTATTATCAGTAACAGTTGAGTTCAGCGATCGACAAAGTCAGTACATCAGCACACATGAGAATCTGATGATGAATGTGTTTGCTTTGTAAGGCAAAGGGCTTTCTACTTCCCTATCCATTGCTACTAAATACTAAAGAAAAGCAGCTCTTGATCTGTCTAGCCAGCAATAAATGCATTATATTTTACTGTGAGCTTAAAATGGATGTGTTTTAGATCAACATGAGGCTGTTGGGTTACCAACGGTTACCAAGAGTGGTCATTTTAATTTCGAGGAAGGAAGGAAGAAAAACAAACACAAAAACGTCGGCACAATGGGGCCGTACGCAGCTGCATAGTCCGTGTATAGCAAGAAACAGCCACTGAAGCACTGAACCTCCAAGTGCGCCAGTGGAGCTGGTCAGTAGCCAACAGTACAAATATGTAGTTGCACTTTGCAGCTCCCAGGTGTGAGACTGTAAATGTGTGTAACCCTCCCTCCACCTGCCGCTACTCCCGAAAGCCACTGCTCTAAATAAGGATGTGTTCTTAGACAGCAGTGCCTGATAGAAACACTGTGACAGGTTACATTCAGATGCTTGTTTGGTTACAGCTGCTGTAAAGTCATATAATTGCGTGACATGCACAGATAACGGTTAGCTGTATAAACAGTCTGTTAGTCAGTCAGATAAGCAAATGAACAGTTAGCTCCTTTTTAAGTCTTCTCTCCTCGGCGAGAACAGCGCCTCCACTGAAAATGTTTATTAATTTAAGGCAGTCTGCGCTTTGCATTTTGCTGCATCATTTCATTTGTGTCATTCGTCATGCATTTCCATCCTCCTCAGTACTGCTATCTCATGGTAGAACAACATACCATACATATTGCGCTGCTGGACTCCAACCTGCATGTCACCCTGCCTGAATACATTTAGTGATAGAATACCTTTTTTGTATATATGTAGAGTGATATATATATTGTGCACTATCTTTCTTGCACTGTCTGATTGGGCTGGGCATTAAGTAAGAGTCATTTATCACAGAATAAGCCCCGACAGGTTGAATCAAGTTCTGGCACAAGCTGTCACTCATTCATTTGATTAGAAATCAACAAAATGGGCCAGACTTCTTAACTGTGGAGTGATGATTAAATGTGAAACATTCAGAAATTAAATCATTTAAATATAATTATAAAACACCCAAGTAACGCACCCTCTAGCAGCCACAGTGAAAGTTCACAGCTTTTGGGAAACAAATAGCTGTGAACAAATGGTTGTGTTTCTAAACGCACAACTTGGCTATCGCAACAGAATTGGAAAGATATGGTTAATTTCTGTGCTGTTTTTGACTGGGAAATGATAATTTCACCACTGACCATCTGATCAATTTTGTGTTTAGATGATGTTATCTGGTAGCTACCACTGTCCTGGAACGCATCTGATTGCACACTAGGAGGGGCAAGGGCTAAGACAAGACAGTTAACTGTGTGTAATACATTTGGAAGCAAATCTACCTTATCAGACTCTCCACTTTTACTTATAACATTACTGAATTGAAACCCCAACAAACTCATTCTCAATCTCAACATTTCAAGTATCTCTCTTTTTCTTGCCCTGCTGTTATATATTTAGCCATTGCCAGGAGATTTGCGACACATCTGCAAAGCCTCCACAGCTATTCTAATCTCTCTCTCCCTCCTTCCCTCCCTCCAGCGGCACCATCGTGAAGGCCAGGGACAAGCTCTACCACCCCGAGTGCTTCATGTGCGACGACTGCGGCGTCAACCTCAAGCAGAGAGGCTACTTCTTCATCGAGGACAACCTGTACTGTGAGACCCACGCCAAGGCCCGCGTCCAGCCGCCGGAGGGCTACGACGTCGTCGCCGTTTACCCCAACTCCAAGGTGGAGCTGGTCTGAGACGGAGAGAGGGGGCCGGCCATACTGTAATTTAACAGGGAGAGCGGAAAATTATGGGGGACGGGGTTATTGAATATCCCAGTCCACATTTATCAGGAGCTGTAGAGCAGGAATGCCGATCTTGGATCAGTTTTGCCTTTTGGGAGGGTCATATGAGATTTGGGTTTCAGCGATCCCAGGTCAGTATTTCTACACTGACAAGCTTGATAAATGAGGCCAGCTGAGCATAAACATGTTATGTATTTTGAGCGTATATTAAAATATGTTGACAGAATATGGCTCTGGTCTGAGCAGCATCCCAAAACTCCAGCCCATAAAAAAAACTAAAACAAAAAAACCTGTCATCTTACCCCCAACCCCCTCATCTCTCAATCAGTGTGTTTACATGCACAGAATATTCTGGATACTAGCAAAAATAACCAGGTTCATAGGTGTTCATATGCATATCTCCATAACAAATATATCACCAGAATATTCCAAATATTACCATAAAACAGAACATACACAGATAATGAAAATCAACATTAAATGGGATGTTTACATGCCATTGTACCCAGGCAATATCAGCATATTCCAGCTATCTATGTTTTGATTTTCCATCAATCAGGATATGGGTTTATTTTAAACAGAATACTGAATGTCCCACATCATTTTGGAATATGACTATGGGTAGAAACAACGCTCACTATATTCCTTAGAATAACTACAGGACACTGGGGTGTAATATACATTATTGTAAGACGTTTTTGGGGTGAATGGTATGTTTTTTTGCGCTTTGGTGGTGTGATGAACGATGCAGAGGAGTCAATGGTTTTCTTCCTATTCACTGATGCCTTCAGACTATCATAAACCACAGTTTCCCATGCAGTAGAGCACATTGCAACATGTCAGTTTTTCGTTTTACCTTTTACATTTAAGGTATTGTGATATATATCAGTTTTGGTCAATGGATTGAGAGGTTTCAGTGTCATATTTTTTAAGTGTGTTGCAATTACACATAATGCTATTCCTGTTGCTGGTGGACTTTTGCTTTTATTTACACATATCCAACTTACTGCCATTTTTTTTTATATTTCACTAAACTGGGGAACATCTCTCTGTGTGATTATCATTCTTACAAGCTCATTTTTCAGTCATGATGATAAATAAGCAATAATTCATTACAAACCGGCCTCTCACAGATATGATTTTGAGTGTCTGGAATGGTAGTTTGGGAGCATAATTTCACCAAACTATATTTCACAATAAGTGCTTCAATATGCAACTGAAATGCAAGAATCAAGCATCTGAAATGCAAACAAAAACACTACTAGTTAGTTGTGTGTGCATGTGAAACTTTGTAACCGTGACTTGCTGAGAAGAAGTCCGATGGATTTCTCCCCAGTGACCACAACAGCCTTTCACACACAAGGAAACACAAGAAATGAGACTTTAATGATGAGAAACTTAGCGTAATGGAGTGAATGCATGCAATCATCACAGGACGTCTCCCCTAAATGTGCTTTAGAAACAAGCGGGTGACTTATTAAACTGCTGCGTGTTGTTATTCCTACCAGCTGGGATGCAGTTTTTTTTGGGGTGCATAGTTTGAACGGGCGTGATACTCTCCATTTTCAGAAAGTTCTTACCTCAGTGCTTTTGGGTCATGCACCTGACTGAGAGAGGAATTTCAACTTTCACTCCTTCTCGCGGTGGAGATTTCCAGTTCATAAAGGCAAGAGAGCCAGAGTTTACTGGGTCTGTTGACAGACGTCCCGGGTTGACACCAATACGCTCTCTGCCTCCCATGGCAGCTTTTAAAAATGGCCATGTGGATTCGGGACAGGAGACGAGGCCACGGAAAACCGGTTGGAAACTCGTAAACTGGGAATCTAGAGCCTGCAACATGTGGGAGTAATATTCATTTTGTTTAGTGTTTTTGGACCCATTACACAGATACATTACACTTCTTCTTTGGAACAGGGAAAAAAAGACAAGAGTTTGAAAGTGTGCATAGTTTTATTCCCTTTCTACTATGAGTTAAAATATCTGGTCACAGCCAAGTCCGCGAACCAAATGAAACATACTTCTGCATTTCCTATGAGAGACGGGGGGGGGGAGCAGAAAGGGAGGGAGGGAGGATGGAGGGGGGAAAGAAAGAGGAATGAGGGAGGGCATTAATTTTCTTTTGGAAATGACAGAAATGTTCTTGCTGCGAGCGGAAAAAAAAAGAAGAAAAAAAAGGAAATTATCATTATTACTGAAATATGTGGCCATCTATCTTGGTTTGTTGTGAATAGTGAAGTGAAATGGGTGGAGAAAAGTGATCTTATTCTTAATTTTAGAGATTCTTTTAACGATACTACTTTTTTTATTTGGAAATGAGAATCCAAACTGAGTTTTGCAGTGCTGATATCCATGTTTTTTTCTCAGATATCCGCAGTGATGTAAATGTATAGCTGCTGGTATGCCAACTACAGTAGTCCTCTTTGTAAATTATGTGAAATTATATTGCTACCACATTGGTTCTTCTAGTTTCTTAAGTATTGTACATATTTGTTTCGTCATGATTGCTTTAACATATATAACATGTCACTCACATGCCTTTGCATACCCTGTGTTCTTTAAATGATTTCAATGTTCTCTCACAGGAATCCTCTTCTTTGTGTTTAACTTATTGTTTTACCAACACATTTTTTTTTTGTTCTGGATCTTCTTATTTGCTGTTTTTTAAGATCTAAATAAAATGAGAAGTGCATTAACATGAAACACGATCCTTCATTATTCTTCACTGGTCTTCCCTGTGGTATTTCTCGCTAAAAAAAAAATGAAAGAGCTGCACTTCATCTTGTTCTCCTGTGGAAAAAAAAAAGTGAGGGATTAAATTTGTTGGGAGTTTTACATCCCAGTCCTGACAAGGCAGTTTCTCCATAACAAACTGTCAGGCCACCAGGCTGGGAGTTTGTGCGTCTTGCAACCTAAATCCACAGACATCCACTTCACAGGGGCCTTAAATCTGAGCATAAAATTGTCGCGCCGCAAAACCAGTCTCATGTTTTCATAGCGTTGCCTCTCTTATACCACTTTATGGCCCATGAGAATAAGTACTCTCTTTGTGTTTGGATCTGCAGCAACCTTGAAACATGCAGGGTATGAGGTAATGCGCAAACGTCTGTCTCTATTCATTCAACTGAGACTCATGGTGCTGAAGCATTCTCAGACCTTTGCAGTGATGCTTTATGGCACCGTAAATGTGTTGATTTTCATCACGTTTTCTGGCCTCTCAAACTGTTGCTGTGAAATGCGACGGGTGTTTCTTGAAATAGTGGAAGTGTGCAGCGATTACCGGGACAGAGCGTCAGGCTTATGTTGCCATGCAGTTGCGATGCCTGGCACAGATTCAAGGGGTTTCTTGTAATCAGAAGCAGAAGGCGAGGGGCCACCTCGTACCCCATTAAATGTCTTTGCGCCTTTAATAATAGCTCATTCAACAACCGCAGTGAATGCGTCCAGATATTGGGTGAGAGGAGGGGCAGAAAGAGAGAGAAGGGTTGAGAGAGTCAGAGAGAGAGACAGAGGGAGTGAGAAAACGAGGTCGAGAGACAGAGAAAGAGAGAGAAGTAAACAAAGCGCTAGTGTCTGGACCAGTGATGTGGTTTGTCAGAGTGGCGAACAGTTAGTTAATCCTCCGAAGGGCTTTGAGCAATCAACTTTACACGCATTTGCTAATGTTTTCCACATGCATGACGCTTGTATTGTGCCGCCAGTCCCAAATTCAGCTTACAGTAGTTTGACAAGTCATGTAGGGATTTTGAAGCTGACGGTCTGTCACTTTTCACATTTCACTGTATGTTTAAATGTCAGCTCAATCTTTTAAAAATGGTGCCACATGCAAAAAAAAAAAAAAGAACATTATTTTGAGAAATGTTCAAATGAATCAATCTGAATGGTGAATCTATTTTTATCAGGGCTGTGATCAATTCACTTTTAATTCTGGAAGTGGATTTTCCTCAGATTTCAAGAAATGGAAAGAAGGAAAGTATTGTAAATGGCACCTCTAGCATTGCATTTTCAGTTTACTGTACATTATGTGAAGTGAAATTGAATAGACCCAAATCCTGGTATGGATGCACTTTACACACAGCACTTAACAGTGATCATACACAAATCTGCGATAACAATAGTGATAAAGAGAGATACAGAGAGAGACACTTAGCTGCACGGAAAGCATTCTTTCCATTCTAACTTTGCAGCTTCTCTCATATCCACTATAAACATTTGGTCCGCTTTAGATATAAACACTTCGTGCTGCTCAGTAACAGAGCTTGTTTTGCTCGGCGGCCTGCAGCATCGCCACTTAACTAGAGGACTGTCCATCACATCTCTCAACACGCACTACGCAGTCTCCTTCAACCCAGCAACCAATTTGCACATACATCTTAGCATTTGTCTCAATCTGCATGGAGGACTGAATGCTGCATCACTTGTTCTATCTCTGTTTTATCCCCCCCCGCTGCTCCTCTGCCCTCTTTCGCTCCACTCTGTGTTGCTTACATTCCTGTGTTATCGGGTAACTTGTCAATAACAGGAAAGTACACTAAATTGACTGAAAAGTATGCGTAAATACTATTTGACCCAGGTCTGCAGCCAAAGAATCCAAATTTATTCAGTTCGAGTCCTGCAAGGCAAATTTGGTTTGCAGACAAAACACAGACATCAGCTGGTAAGACCAGACAGTCTTACCAACTGATCTTATCTAGAGTTGATACAGTACCAAAAATAGCTGAAAACTTCCTAAGCAAAAAACTTTACTTATGCTTTATTGAATCAAGTCAGATTTATCTGATTTAAGTTGATTGTGCCAGCTTTAGCTCCATTTCAATCCATCTCCACTTCAAAAGCCTCAAGATGAAAATAAAAGGTACAGCTAGTGTGATATCTGGAAATATCAGACTTGTTCCCTTTCTGCATTCCCCTTTAGTGATTTTTGAGGCTGATTGCTGCTCCAGCACTCGATCTGGACGTGTGACAGTCTTTTCTGCTGATGTAGCAAACCATCATGTGGGATCTGCTGCTCACGCCAAGCTCCAAACCTGGGCCATTTCTCATGCTCCATATTTCTTTGTATCTTTCTCGCCAGCGCCGTCTCACTTTCTCTCCCTTTCCCACTTCCTTTATCTCTTTATCCTCCCTTCTTCCCTCCCTCTCTTTCATTCTTTGCATCCTTCTTGCCAGTAGCAACGATCGCACTTTATAAGGACCGAATCCTCTGTGGGAAAAACCTGTTTGCAAATAAAAAAAAATTGACAAACGTTCAAGCAGAAATTACACTTGCTTTACCCGCTGGGCGTTTCGTGACGACGTTATCCGATCTCTCTCTCTTTCCTCTCTTTTATCCCCTCCACCTCCTTCCCTCCTTCTCTCCACTCCATGTAGCCTACATTCCTGTTAAATGGGCCCATACGGTATCAACCTGTTTCCCTGCGACAGCCGTGATTTGTGGCGTCTTGTTGGAAGAGTGCCGGTTGATACCACGGGTTAGGGACTGTGCATACGGACAGCAGAGCAGCATTCTAGCCATTCCTCTATAGATATAAATTGAAAACATGTACCATAACTCACAACACACAAAAAAAACAAACCATAAAGGAACCATACCCAACACGCGAAACAATAAATTATTACAGTAAAGGTTCTCACAGGGTCTAATATGAAGCTCTGTTTGAAGATGATGAAAGAGCCTGGAGATAATTTTTTGTTTGGCATCATAACAACGTTGGAAATTTGGTATATTAGAGGGCTGACAGTTTTGCAACCAAGTTCCATTCTAATGACTCTGTTGTAACTGATCTTTGATGACTTCATCCATTACTCAAGCGACGCTGTGTATGTTATGCACGGCAAGACAGTAAAACTCATAACAATGGTGAATGTCACGCGCCATGAAGTGTTTGTGTGTGTGTGTGTGTCTGTGTGTTCTTGTTATTTCTAAACTTATGAGGACTAAATGTCATAACAATGATAGAGAGATGAAGAGGAAAATCCTCCAAAGTGAGTAAACTTGGCTGGCCTTTACTTTCTTAAGGGGCTAGTTTAGGGTTAAGACTTGGGTTTAGGGTTAGGAGTAGAATTAGGATTAGGTTTAGGTGTAGTACAAGGTAAGATTTAATGTTATGGTTAAGGTTAGTTTAGGGTTAGGGTTTGGGTTTAGGGTTAATGTTAGGCAGGTTAGGGTTAGGGTATAGTGATGAGGGTTAGACGGGGCAATAAGTTAGTTATTTACTGCCCCATAGCACAAAATGAGTGTAATATATTTGTGGCTGTTGATAAGATTGTTGGTCAATACCACTGACTCAACAATTATGAGATTTCTGGCTTTCCAAACTCACTTTCTGGCCCGTACTCTGTTTTGGAACAAAAGCTCCCAACCCACTGGAATTTCAAGATGCTCCCAATTCCCAAAAATATAAATTTATAGTTTGTGTCTTTTACAGGCCACTGTAGTTCAAGAGGATGCAAGGACTGGGGGGGCTAGAGGCTGTGCTAGAGTCCTGTGTAAAAGGTTATAAGTTTGATCAATGTTGTGTCAATTCCTACTGGTCGCCAATAGAGATCAATAAAGGTATAGATAACTTAATGCCCTTTTAAGGTTAGGGTTAGGGGTTAGGGAAGGAATGCAGTCAGTGTGTGTGTTGTGTCTGCATCTCCATGTGTGTGCATGCGCAATTGTGTGTGTATATGCATGTGGTTTGTTTGCAAGTATTTATGTGTACCTCACTGAAAGCCACTTGATCCTCATAATGTTTTGGTTGGCCTTATGAAGGGTTGAAGCTTTGATTGAGCTTCGCTTTGATTCTCATTAAAAAGGGATTTAGAAAGAGACAGTCCCCGATCTTGAGACACCCACAGGCTGACCTCGGTCTGTCTCAGCCCTCAGACAAGCAATGAAGACTTGTGAGGAAAAACATAATGTGGTGCTGTATAGTTTGGTGGGTAGAACATGGTACTAA
The DNA here is from genome assembly GCF_048128805.1 of Centroberyx gerrardi. NCBI lineage: Eukaryota > Metazoa > Chordata > Actinopteri > Beryciformes > Berycidae > Centroberyx > Centroberyx gerrardi. Next base: position 8,191,143 of record NC_136007.1, on the reverse strand, counting down.
CACTTCGCGTTCCCTTCCCTCTGGGGCTGTGAGCCTCGTCTTTTTGTGAAACGAGCACGATGTCTTAAAATGCAAATACGTGCTCCGTGGATGAAAAGTTTAGAGAAATACGTTTTCACATCATGAAAGGATCACGGAAAGGAGACGTGACTAGAAAAAACAGGTAGTAGTTTGACACTGAAATCATCATCTGCTTTCAACTCCAACAACCTGGGCTCAATTCCCATGATGATGCCAAGAAGTTTTCAACTGTAAGTGAAGTTCACGTCAGCCAGCGCTTTTCAGAAGAAAAAAAAAAATGCTTTTGAATGCGCTCCACTCTGCCCAAAAAACGCCGGGTGCAGTTTTGAAAAAAATGTGTGATGAGTGAACACGCCTAACCTCAGCCAAAGTTTTAATTACCTAAACCTAAACCTAACCTTAACCAATGTTGTTTTATCTGCCTAACCTTAACCATTAGGTAAGCTTTTCATGTGACAAAAGGGTGAAAATGGCGTGTCCAATTTGTGCTACTGTCACATAATCCAATTTGTGTCCACAAGATATAATCTGCATTTTATAAGACTGTGTCCATGCTAAAGATGCATAAATAGGAAATGAATAGTGAATATGTTACAAAACAACGTCGGTCTGTCGGAAAACCATTATTCTTATTTTACACTCAGTATTGCTTCAGTCTGGCGCTGCTTGAGATGTACAGAACATATTTTTACAATATTGGAAATCTAATGCACTAGAGGAATCTCCCCAGTGGGATTTTGTTTACTCCGAGAGCGAAGCGCCAAAGCCAATGGCTGAGATCCAGTCAGAGAGCAGAAGTAGCTACAGTATGTATGAGTTTACAGACATATGCAACACATCTCTACCTTCTCAAGTCTGTTTAAATAAAAGTCGATATAAAAACCAAACAGATGGCTTAGGTTTGAGAGGCATGTTTGCTCTTAACAGAACTTGGCTCTGAATGGGGGGGAAATGGAATAAAAAAACGATGACAGGGCAAAGAAATGGATAAACTCTGACATAAACTCCATCAATTGTGTTCTGAAAACCAAAAAAAAGTATTCCTTTGTTAAAATGTTAGGGTTTGGGTATTTTTTTGTTTGTTTAGCTGACATGATTTTTGATCAAATATTCTGATTACACAGTCATACTGAATTTAATTAAAGTCCTAATGGTCTCTGTCTCTATAATTTATACATTTGCTGAAATTGAAGGGAGACCTGGTTTCAAAACAGAAATTGTGAATATAAACTAAAACTATAATTCAATAAAAACATAACTTCTGGAAAACATCAATTAGATGTCATATTTTGCAAAGTGATCATGCTAGGTTTTAAATGAGAATATACTGTATACATATATAAATAACATGTTTTTAAAAAAGGAAATTAAGTTAAAAAAGACTATATCCCTACTTGCCAGGTCTCATTTTCCCATCTTGCAGTTCATGCCACAGTGCTATAAAGATCTAAAAAATGAGGATTCATGCAAAGCGTTCAGTAAGATGTGGTTTGCTGATTTATCCAGGATAATGGAGTTGTAGGAGTGCTGATGAAGGGTTTCTCGTACCTTTCAGATTATAATTACAGTATGGAGAGCAGGCGGAGCTGTTCCTGAAGTTTCCTGAGGGGAAGGTAAACATGGAGATGACAGACAACATTTTCAAGTTTCCAGGTTACATTCAGTTCAAAAACGTTAAGCCTCTGCAACAGCTTTTTACACTTACTAAGATTTCAAAGTCTTGCTGAGGTGTTTCCATTAACCGTGTTTACCTGCACACAGGTTTTCCAGCTGCCTCCCCCTCTCAACATGCATTTATCTCAGAAATATTGATGCGTGACGGCCTCTGAACTTCTATGGACATGCTGAGGATGTTCTACAGCAGTGATTCTCAACCTTTTTCATTTTAAGGACCCCTAACTTAGTCCACATTAGAGCCATGGACCCCCATTTGATGACATTGTGTCTCTCTGACCCAAATCTGAGAATATTTGTGAAACTATGATCAAAATACTCATTCTTCTACACTCTCTAACTGTGTTAACTTCTTGTAAATGAAATAATGGTGAAGTTTAACAATTCATCAATTTGCTGGGGACCCCCTGGAACCCCCTCAAGGACCCCTGGTGGTCCCTGGACCCCAAGTTGAGAACCACTGTTATCTACAGTACCTAAAATTTCACTTTAACACTAAGTTTATCCCTATCCATGCACCTATGATGGGACAAAGGCACTTTTGGGAAACCCAGTCCTATTCAGCGCTCTTATTTTGGGACTTTCAGGCCAAGGCAGAGAGATCCGTTTTTTGTAAGTAAACAAATCAATAGGCCAGGGGAACAGTATTCACAAATGTAACTTAAATTCAAGTGTGTGCTTTCTGTTTTTTCTGCTTTCTGTTGTACTTCCCTTTTCTATGTTTGATTGGTCTCAGCAAAATAATTCTGGTCCCAAGGAAACTAAATAACTTTACTTTAAATTGTAATCCTCTTTCTCTCTTTCTCTCTCTGTTTATATCAACGCTCTCTCTCACTAATGCTCGCTTTGTCTCACTTATCCTCTCCCTTAAGCTTTCTTTGTTTTTCTTTTTCTTCTTGACCACCCTGTGTCTCAACTTTTTTGTAACTCATGTTTTTTTTTCCCCAAATGACACACATCTGAAACACACATTCCCACAAAAACTTTTTTTTTTCTTTACATACCCCTTTCTACCCCCAGTAGAAGTAGTTACGTGTTTCAGCAGATACCATAGCGACTGCGTGAAAGGCACGACGGCGGTGGCCACCGTAGGACAAACATGGCAACCATAGGAGGTAGGACTGCCAACTCTCCCTTTCTCTCTCTTTCTCTTTCTCTGTCTCTCTCTCTTCCTGTGTGTCTTTCATCCTTTCCAGACATCTTTAGCGGAGTGAGAAAAGCCTTTCTTTCCCTAAACAACTCAGCCTGGACTTCATGAAGCAGACGGAGTGGAGATACAATCGTCTGAGCGTCTAAGTATAGAGCAGGCAGGGTCATAATTCTATCAGGGAGACAGGAGGAGGTGGGTCCGACCTGTCTGCTGCGGTTATTTGTGTTGTTGGCTTTCTCCATACAGTATTATTCACACAACACTGACAGCTAAGAATGCATTAGTATCCAAACTTGAAAAGTAAAATGTAAAATTAAACGAAAGACCCTTGCTTACTCCTGTTTGTACTAACTGACATATTCAGGTGTTTCCATCGGCATCTTAAATACAGTGTAATTAGGAGTTTGTTTCTCTGCGTATCCCTCTGACACACACATACACATATGGATTTCAGCCAAGGGGTCAGGACACAAGGGCAGCCAGAAGCCTGAGACATTTTGGTTATGGACTGGCCTCTCTAACCCACAGGCCACCCAGACCAAAACAGAGTTTGACCAGACGAGACAGAGTGGTTCACACAAGAGGAGAAACCACAGAAGTTGAATGGATAGAACGGTCCTTTGATAATTTGGCTAGTACAGCATAAAATGGCCATTATGGAATTTTAAGGGTTAGTTGCTATGGTGATAATGTAAGTCTGGGCATTAAGGCCGTAAAGTCTGTCACACTTGCTTGAGAACGAGCCTGTTCCACAAGTGTTTAGCCAACTGTCAAAACTCAGCTGAAAGCTAACGTTAGCGACGAGGCTAACGTAGCTTTATCACAGACTGTACTTCTGTCTCTAGCTCTTCTAACATTAGCATGTTTGCAATCCATGGCAGCAAGGAGACAGAAAAAACCTCTGCAAAACCTGCAAAAGCTCTCTCCTCAGAGACTTGCCTTAAGTCAGTTTATACAGAAGCTAGTCCAACAGTTCACATAAAAATGGCCACCGCTCCGACCATCCAGGAATGTTAATTTTTAATGGGAAAGACCGTTCTATCCATTCAAGTTCTGTGGGAGAAACACTAACTTAGGTTCAGACTACAGGAGCATCCTGGTGGTTTAACGGGCAAAAGCTCATTTCAAGTACTGGTGATATTGTATGTTACTCCCTTATTTAAACAGAAATACCTTAATTATGTTTTTAAAAAAACAGTGAAACTGAACATAGATAGGGCCATATTTTGTGCTGCACTTCCTTCTACAACACACATGCTTCAGCAAGGCATAAAATTAAGCTCGCCCGCAATGATTTTAAGAGATTTTGGGAGCGGATGAGCTATGTACAGATGAACTCACTATGTTCAGCCCGCCGCACACACAACGCCACAGCAGCCAAGAAGGGACTCATGGAACTGGAACAGACAATTAGAAACAATAAAATATCATGAGAACCATAAAATACCATGAGAACAAACTTGTGAGAATAAAATACCATGAGAACAAACCTGTATTCTTAAGACATTTTTGTATGTGTATAATTTTAAAGCATTAAACTTGAACATTACATTACTCATACTGAGATAGTTAATAACAAAATATGAAATGCACAAAAGAACACACATTTGTGATTTTTATGCATTAATATTATTTTAGAGCATGATCCTCCTCGCTAAACTTAATATTATTACATTATCTAATAAGAAATTCCATCTCTGTGTTTCACCTTTCATGTTACCCTGACAACAGGCCTCACCTAACAACCAGGTTACGCTGCAAGTATTTTGTTCTTGAGAGGCCAGGCATCTTTGTTGCTAGTTGGGGATAATATGACGTGTCTTCAAAAAAATGTTGGTATGCGTTCACATTGTTTACATCTTTTAAGGTTGTTAAAAAGTTGTTAACTCTGCACCCCAGTCTTTTTCATTCCTAACTCTGACTTGCATATTCCTCTCCCAGACTCTTCCATCTTGTGCGGTAAACCACCAAAAAGTCATTGAGTCACCGACCACAATATGAACAGTTCATCAAGAGAAAATATTCAGCCGGTCCAGCAATGAGAACACCAAAACCAGCCACGCACTGAGTTTACAGTAACCCACCCCTGTGTAAATGACAGGGGTTGTATAATTATAGTTGTGTTAATATGACATAATGTTCGAGCCATCCACAGATGTGCAGGGTTTTTCTACAAACCGCCGGGATGAAACCAATGCCGCTCCATCATGTCACTAGCAAGCATGAGCTCATCGCCAGACTGAGAGGTGGGAAAGTCGATTAAAAGTCGATTCAAGAGTCAAGATTTGCCAGTTCAACAGATTACGTTATGATTTGTGTTAGTTCAGCTCAGACTAACCTACTTGGAATAAAAAATAGGTGAGGTTTACTGCTGCAGGAGAGTTTAGATAGAGTCACATAAGTTGTCAAACACAGAAAAGTGTACTAAATTCACTTCAAATTCTTTCTAAACTGAAGCAAAACACTAAGAGTTATTTGCACATGCTATTTGACCCAGGTCTGCCCTGTACAATCGGGCATCTTGGGGTAAACGTTCCAGAGTCACAGGTTCTCTGGGTGAAGTGATAAAGCGCACCAGTGTTTCCACCTTACATTGGGCTGCCAATGTGGGCCGTCCTGCCCAGGGGAAACTGGCAGCCTCCCAGCCTAAAGGAATTTCATTAATATTGATTAGTTTCAGTGGAGAGGTTTAGCGTTACCTCGTCTTAATGTTGTTCCAGGGGCCGTCCCACTGCACCAAGGAAAATATTGTTTGGGAGACACAGCATACAACTGAAATTTGAGTATGTTTTTTTCCCCAGTGTATCAGGCTGGAAGGATAAATATTGATGAGGGACAACAATGCAGAACGTGTGTTTTCTGTTTTCAAATGGATCTATGGCTGTCTGTTGTCTATCACAAATCTAAGATAAAGTGGTGTGGAACAGGTTAAGCATTAACTTAAGTTGCAAGGGCAAGTCCTCACACAAAGTAACATGCTTCGTAAACGGGATAAGGTACTAATGCAACTCTAATAGTCATAAGAGTTTTTATGTGAAATAGCGACACCGACTGTAAAACTTTAGTGTGGTCAGGAAAAAAAAAAAATCACAAGTCTGGATGCTTGTGAAATTCTGCATGAGTTTGAACTGTAGTCAATGGGGCATCCTCTGATAATTTACATGTTCAAATTGACACATTTTCAACACCACATACAGTTTTCATATCACATCAGTGTGAGCTGGCGTTCAGTTTCAGCCAGCTGGTAGGATGCTGCGGTGTCCTGGGCTAATTTTGGAGTCAAGTCTAGATGAGTGGGAGCAGGATCTGTGATCCAGACACACTGAGCCGCTCTGCTGCTGATTGATGCCCTTGAGATTCTTAAGGAGAACAGCAGTCTCTCAGTCTCAGTTTCTCTCTCTTTCTTTCTCTCTCTCAATTCAGTTCACTTCAAAAGGTGCTTTATTGGTAAAATGGTAAAACACATTTACATTGCCAAAGCATGAAGAAGACAACATCCAAAGTAAACTTAAGTTAACAACTGACTGAAGGTTGATTTTGATGATATATTACCTCTTCACTAGACATTTCTGTTGTTCTTATCAAGCTTTCTCATCTCTACTGTGAGAATGTGACTTTATTATTTATGTCAACTACAGGCCACCGTAAGCTGTGGCAGAGACCTGTAGATGTTTTGCAATTCCTTATTCAACAATAGAAGTCGATAAAAGTCATATATTACTTAATGCCTCTTTAATCTTAGTAAATCTTCTCTCTCTCTCTCACACACACACACACACACACACACATTGCTTTGTCTCTCTTCCTCTCACACAAACATAGACTATAGAACAGCAGTCACACACTAAAGAGTACACATACACACATGCACACACACACACACACTCAATGCCACACAAACCCCCACTCCTCTTTCACATTCACACAAACTCATTCAAGTCACCTGTCTTGGTATTTGAGCAGGGTCTGGTCTGAGCGAGGCCTCCCTCCACCTGATGGTGCAGCTGTTCAACACACCTCAGTCTCTGTTCGACTCTGCATGGCTCTGGTTTATATCTTCTGCTATCTGTCAGCACACTCCTCTGCCACATGGACATATTGGCTACCAAACTACATCCTGCTCAGGAAGGAGATAAGATGACACAAGATGTGTCTTGTGGACATGCACTCATGAGCAAAGACATATGCACACACACACACACACACACACACACACACACACACACACAAACTAAGGTTATTATCGTGAAATAAGACGGAAATTAGGTGTTAAAAAACATTGTTGTAAATCGACATAAAAAGAAATAATGAGAAAAAACTAAACTAAAACTACTACTTGAAAAAATAACTAAAATATAACTTACATTAAATGCTGTTAGATTTGGTATTTTTGTTTATGTGCAGGGTAAAATAAGAGATGCATTTTCGAAGTAAAATTTTTGGCTATTCTTACTGAACGCTAATTGAAAATTTCATGTAAATTTGTTTTTTTTAGGATTTATTGCTGTATTGCACAACACCTGTTGCAAACATAAACAAAATACCTGTTTTGAACTTATATCATTATACCGTTAAAAATCAAACACAGTACCCACACTGAAAACTAACAAACTCAACTTAAATTAAAAATGAATTAAAAAACAAAAACTAATACAAATAAAAACAAATGCATATCCTATCCTACTATAAATGAGGAAATCTCTGTCCGTCCGTCCGGATCCATTTTGCTCCTCATCGGGTTGGCCAATCAATCTGAAACTGCACATGTCCATTGAGCATTGGCATAGGCAGGGACTGACGGAGCTCATTTTTCCATTTTCACAAATTTACGCCGTTTATGCGCCTTTTTGGCAAGTCTGCGCGGAGTTGTGGCGCACATCCCCGGGTAGGGACTAGTAATATACTAATATACTAAACTGATGCTATAATAACACTGATGCACACAAAGACACACGCTCAAATACATTGTCTCAAATATACTGTACATGCCTGTCATAGCCGCACAAAGTACAATCACACAAATGCTGTTCGTACACATTTTCAGAAACACCTTACCCTTCACACACCACCAATAGCAGAATGTTGAACTTTGCATGTCCCTTATTAAGAATCATCGCAGCGGTTTCCCACAAGTTCAACACAGACTTTTCCTTCCAATGCTGAAACCTAAAGACCTCCACTTCCATTGTGCTGACTCAGAAGAGTCTAGCAGCAGGAAATCACTAGAGAGAGACAGAAAGAGAGCGAGAGAGAAGATATGGGATAGGTTATTTGGTTTCGATTAAGGAGCAGCGCTCTCAGTCTTGTGATGTGGGAAGAGAGCTAAAAATATATCACGCATATAAAGGAGAATGTCTTCTCCTCCACCCATCACTCTACAGGGAGAAAGAGAGAGAATTAGGGAGAGAGGGAGGGAAACAACGGACAAGCAACCTAGCCATCATAGTCCTCCATCATGCCTGCATTTATCCGGCATCAATCCTGTCATTACTACAGTAGGGAATGCATTAATCTTTTTGATATGTAGTTAAATATACCTGGATAGGCATATTTGGAATCTAAAACTTACCAAATCACTACTACACCTGTAAGTTCAGTGTAAACCCTCTTGCACAGTCTGAACAAAGCTTCCACATAGAGAGAGAAGCAACAAAATAAAAGAATATTTCACTGCTGCTGGATAAAAACCTCATAAGTCATAACTCAAATATTGGCCCTTTTCCTTTGGAACAGTTACACGGTCCTTCATGTGCAGAGTAACTTTTACAATTGTAATCCTAGGGGCCATAAAACCCATTTGAAACCAACCGTATAGTTTCGTACCGTATATGCATCAGTGTCAGTGGAAAAAAATTGGACAGTTTTTTTTATCAATTTCTGGAAAGTTGGCTTTTAAAAGATACAAGGTTTTGATTTTGCAGCAGCAGCATCTGGCTGACTGTCCCGGAGAACAAGCCGCTCAGTAAAACCACTGAACCTCGGCCTCATTATTGAGAATAAGTATGAAATTGACAAACCATACTTTGCAGCTTCTATAGCAGCAAAATAAAACAGGGTGACACTTTGCTTTACAATGGCCTTATTCCAGTATATGAACCTGTGGAAAAGTATTGTACGTACACAATATTACAGTATAGGTACTTGATGGAAATCTCCCTGATACGTAATATACTCACAACAATGAAGTCATTCGAATGGTGTGTTACACCGTTGTAAGTACACTATGCAAAGTATTAGGGAGATTTTCATCAAGTACCTATACAGTAATGTTGTATACTTACTGTACTTTTCCATAGGTTAATACACTGGGATAAGGCCATTGTAAAGTAAAGTGTTACCTCAAACAGAAATTTCATTCAAAATCACTTCTTTTTCAGTGAGGAGGTTGCAGTGCAGCAGGTGAAATGATGAAACTTCACTTGGTTGCTACATGTGCAAGTTCACAGCGGACCTCTCTAAGGTCTTCCATATGCAGAAGTTAGGTTTGGACTTCATCAGATAGAAAAAAAAAATAGAAAGTATTTAAGTAGAGACTGGGACACCGAGCAGTTCACTAAACCCACTGACTTTGGTCCCATTATTGAGAATAAGTATGTAATTGTTGCACCATCACCATCTGTCATCCACAATCATCAAGTCAAGCTCTGCCTCAACTATGAGAAAATGAGAGTCAAACAGGAAGATAAAAACAGTTGTGTGTATTGGTTTGGCGATCGTTAAGCAGAGCGCTCCCCGCAGCCAAAGCCAAACACTGTGGGACAACAGTTTGAGGCCCGCAGCGGGACAGAAACGGCTTCAAATAGCCTGCAAAAATGGAAGATGCCATGATTGTTTAACACAGGCCACACATCTTAGTCTGAACTAATATATGGTAAGTGAGCGCAATATTGGCTAAAATTAGAAAAGGCTGATTTGTTACGGCATGGAAATAGCTTTATAACAGCATGTGGCTGTTGGAAGCAATGCAGCGGTGTGAGGCTACAGTGTGTGTGTGTGTGTGTGTGTGTGTGTGTGTGTGTGTGTGTGTATATGAGCAGTTAACTCCAACCAGCGATAGAAATTTTGCTAGCCCGCTAATACTAAGCCCAGGCTTGTGCCATAATGTCGCCACTAGCCAGCATTTTAATGGATTCCAATGGAAATGGTGGAGAACTTCCACCAAGACAGAGCCCAAAAAGCCATAAATTCTATTCCTGACTTTATTTATCCTCCTCTCGTGACCAAAATGCAATAGGTCACCACTGCAGCTTACAAAAAAGCGTACAATACCATCTTCATACGGGGCAGAAATTAACAAATGTCAATCAATGTTCATCAAGGAACCGATGTTGGAAATTAGTTTACCCCACCGGCGGGTCTGTCATTACAAACGCACGTTGGGCGGCCAAGCTTTGTTCAAACCCACAGAACTTTATTTTAAATTCTAGTCAAGATCCCAAGGTTTCCAAAGATTTTCCAAAGACACCAAATATGCCATGCTGAATTAAAATGATGCACAAGACATCTAGATTCTTTTTTATTTAATGTAATGGTACAGCCATAAAAAATGCCATCTTGTGTTTGAATATTTGACTCAATATAAGCGTGCGATAGCTTCAGTGAAGCGTTGGGCCGAGTAGATACAGAATATGTATGTGGAATTGTCGTACATTATGGGAAAAAAAATTATAAGGGGGAAATCAGAGTTCACGGGGTTAAAGTGAAAGATGCTCTACTTGATATGGCATCACTGATACTTGTCCCTTTCAAATAAACACATAAAATAAAATAAATCTAGGGCAAATACCTCACCGTCCCCACAGTTGTTTGTCGGTTGAGTCAGGTTCGTATGGTTCGCTCCATCATACGCTCTGACACAGCACCAGCAGCTTGGCACAGTAGTTCCCATAGACGGAAGCCAACAAGCTGCCTGCCTGCCAAGTGCAAGCACTTGTTTGCTTGGCATTTCCATGGTTTCCATGAGCAGTGGCTGAAAAGAGGCGTGTGTGTGTGTGTGTGTGTGTGTGTGTGTGTGTGTGTGTGTGTGTGTGTGTGTGTGTGTGTATGTGTGTGTGTGTGTGAGAGAGAGAGTGTGTGAGTGAGAAAGTAAATGAATGCATGCTTTCAAGAGCCTGTACATGGATGTGTGGGTCTACCAAGGTGTAAATGTGCATGTTATGTGTGTGTATGCATGCGTGTGTGTGTGTGTGTGTGTGTGTGTGTGAGAGAGACAGAAAGTGTAGAAGTGCATGTTTTTCGTCATGAGTGCATGTATGTGTCGGCCTACCAATGTGTATGTTTATATGTGTGTGTGTGTGTGTGTGTGTGTGTGTGTGTGTGTGTGTGTGCGTGTGTGTGTGCGTGTGTGAGTGTGTGAGTGAGAAAGTAAATTAATGCATGCTTTCAAGAGCCTGTACATGGATGTTTGGGGCTACCAAGGTGTAAATGTGCATGTTATGTGTGTGTGTATGCATGTGTGTGTGTGTGTGTGTGTGTGTGTGTGTGTGTGTGTGAGAGAGAGAGAGACAGAAAGTGTAGAAGTGCATGTTTTTCAAATGTCATGAGTGCATATATGTGTCAGCCTACCAATGTGTATGTTTATATGTATGTGTGTGTATGTTTGTGTTTGTGTGTGTGTGTGTGTGTGTGTGTGTGTGCATGTGTGTGTGTGTGTGTGTGTGTGTGTGCGGCCTGCAGTATCCCAGTTGGCCTGCTGAGCTAGATATTGGCTCACAGACCATTCGGGATGTGGATTCATTCAGTGGCTTGTTATTCTGAAATCCCAGTGACGCAACGCTGTCCAGCAGGTTCTGTTTGTGCATCAAAGCAGTTCCCTTTTTTGGATAGAGATTACACCGGACGCTTTTGTGTCCCACTGACATGAATGCTTACTTGACCATTTTATTCAATTGCAAAGTTAACTAGAAGCACAGGCTGGCTGGCAGCTGTGAAACTAGAGACCAGGAAAGAGTTTGGGAAGTGCAGAAGAGGATTAGGGCCACATGAAAAATAAAGTTCCGAATTCTGAGTTTTGACTTTTTTCTTAGAATTCTGACTTTAAACTCAGAATTCTGACTTTAATCTCAGAATCTCAGAATTCTAACTTTTTTTTTCTCAGAATTCTGACTTTAAACTCGGAACTCAAATACATTTTTCACATGTGACCCTACGTTGGTTGTGCTTTGGTTGTAAAGATGTTTAAAATATCTCAAATTAAATCACAGCAATGTGACTCTAAAGTGGTATTATAATTTTTTTTTTACTAAAGTAATTTCTATTTATTTCATACAAGGGTACTGTTGACTCCAAGGCTGGTGTTATTGTCTTTTTATCGTTCATTTAATTCACTAAAGCACCTTCAGGCATTTCCCTCCCTTAATGCCTTGGCTGGGTGTGTCAGGGTGTTCACCTACTTCACTGACCCAGCAGCCTTTGTTGGGAGATAAGAGCCGTCATTGTCTGAGCGGCCATGAGAGTTTAACAGAGATCGAGCTGGACGCCGGCCATTCCATCCACAGTGAACAAGGCCACATCTATAACAATGTCCACAGACCTTGACCCCTTTCTATCTTACTTACAGCTGAGGAGACAGACACTAAACAGCTTCTGTGTGCCAAGTGGAAAGGAGGAGGAGGGCTGGGAGAGGGTCGGCCTGTTTTGATTGGTGGAGAAGTTTCCGATAAGGAAGATGGACGGCATGAGGAAACCACTTGTAACGGCCTTGGCTCGTGAGCCACGCATTGTTGGCGCAGAGATGAGCGGAGAGGATCTGATGGTATCTGCTGACTAATTGCTGAACCTCGATCTCTGATGTCACCAGTGCATCTTCCTCCAATCAGGAGGGAGGGATTGTTGAGAGGTTTCCATAAAAACAGAACAACAGGGATGACCCTGACAAGTAAAGGCTTTTGCTTTGTCCCTGAACTGAGGAAGGTTAACCAGTGCATCCACATTGTTTCAGAAACAGAAACCTGAAGCTATTTAGCTTCATGTTGTTGGTGAACATGTTTTTTGTCTGTTAGACACTTTTACCATTTCTGTATAATTAACCTGGGTGATCTATTCTTGCTGTTCTTGATATCGATTTTGCGGTAAAGGAGTGAATGGAGTATGTAATTACCACATGTACAAATTCTCAGCTAATATCAAAGTGAAATACATTATTCTGTCATTCACCAAAAGTTGAAAATATTAGTTGACAAAGTTTGATACCACTAATTTTCAGTAATGAAACATTCATGTGCCCAAACCCAGTTTGTATAAGTGACCATTCACTTCATCTCCTACAGTATAGCCAGAAAAAAATGAGAGAATGTATTTGTTTGCCATACTACATGATGTTACATTGAAACTTGGTGTGACATCAATGGAGCAGCCCCAGGCAGCGCACCTTGATGACATCACAGATGAGAATCTCACTTTTCCGCTTAATTTCTTTGGGAATGAGCCATTCATGGTGTTCACAAACATTAATTGGACAGTCCTAAGCCTCAGGAATAACACAGCGCTGTTGTTGGGTGAAAACCTTGTATCTACAAAATGTCAACTTGTCAGGAGCTAAGAAAAACAGACTTGTTTTCAGCTCGACCACCATGCATTTTTCAGTTTATCCAATGGATTTTAAAAGCCAAAAGGTCGTAGAACCAGCATGTAATCTTTCAATTTAAGGTAAAGCATGAAAATCACCAAAATTGGAGTTACAAAGTTCTCACCCGCCAACGACGAGAGGTAAATTCTTAAATTGAGTGGAATTCCCCTTTAACAAAGAGGGCACCAAATTGTTCTCTGGGCCTATCCTCTGAATGTGGGTTAGTGCGTTAACACTCGTATCGTGTTCCACTTTCTCATCTGGCCGCCTGCCAGGCCTATACAGTAAAATCTTGAGCCTGAATGGAGTATAAAAGCTGCAGCTGTGGCGGCAGCGGGGCAGCGAGACAAAAGTAAATGGAGTCATTCTGCAAATGCGGGCCAACTCATTGGACTTCTGCAGTTGTAACCCAATTACTCCCAGGCCACATGTTCTGAAAGCAGGGGTGTCAAGCAGAGGGGGAAGCCCTCCTGCTTTCTCCTACAGTCACCCCATAAAAAAACAGAGGGAGGGAGAGAGAAAGTAGGGAAAGTCGTGCAAAGTGTTATTCCATATGACCTAAGTGTAAAGTCACTTTTAAATGGTTGGGGGTGTGGGTGAGGGAAGGCGTATCGCACAGCGCTTATGGAAAGACAGTTAGCAGGCTGAAGACAGCAGACACAATGGGGATCCCCCTCTGGAACCAAGGAACCGCAGATCTGACAGTAAAACCTCCTTTTATCCACCATCATTAAGAGACTTTCCCATTAGAAAACAGAATGAGAAAAGAAAGAAATTAAGAGACAGAGGGAGGGAGAGGGAGCTGGTGAGAGTGGTGATTGAGGTGGTGGGAGGGAAAGGGAATTCACATTTCATATGAAAACTGTGCTTTTGATAGCTTGACTGATTCAAGATATCTCTTTGAGAGTGCGGATTTCCCTTTTTTTTAGTTCTTGAATTAAGTCTATTTGAAATTGACGCGCTAGAGAAACCTTATTTTATGTCCATTTTCTTACCCATGGACTTTCTTAGTCATATGAAAACCTAAGTACTTATGTTGCATAAACTGAATGTACAAAATGAAGTACACTGATGAGGTGAATCCACTTAAAAGCCATTATTCTTCATTGATTTCCCTTATTAAATCTATACCAACCACAAAGGAGGATAAGGAGCAGATGAGTTAGAGAGGGATTTTTAAGCTTTGAGGCAGCTGAGATGTGGATTGTGCAAAAAGCGGCTGCAACTCAATATCCGATAAAGATAGACAGGCAGAGGCAGCGCTAAAGGAGTGAGAGGATGTGGTTTGCAGTATACAGGGAGGGGAGTAATTAATGACGTGAAACTGAGTAGTTGTTACAGGGAACCGCATACACAGGTCACCGCCATCGCCCATAACATCCACTCCGCTAAACCTCCCTCAACCTCTCCCTCTCTGCCTCGATTACTCCTTCTGCCCAAATACAGCTCATGGAAAAAGGGATTCCCCTGATAATACAAATGCAGCATATTGTTTATTCTAGGAATGGTACTGTTATGATGAGCTGTCTTTATTTTGTTGGCCAGGACTTGACAAAGGGAGCGATGCAGGAAATCTGTCTTTGCAAGTCGTTGATGCAACTCATTAAATAAATCTGAACTCTCAAAACACTGACTGCTCCTATGGGGATATTCTGATAATAAAAATAATAAAACAAACACTATTACTGTAATGGGACAATCAATAAACAAACATGCTATAAGTGTGCTCATGAAGCTTGGGGAGGCTTGAAAGGACCCTCCAATAAGATAAAAGATATGATTATAATGTTTTTTCATTACATTATTCACTCTTATTCACTCGTATTTTAGTGACATTTCTGGGCATGGTGCCAGCCATGAAACATGTATAAAATCCAAAGACTATACCTACAACATCTGTCAGAAGACAATAAGTTCAAAAACTATCTTCTTATTGTCTAATTATATTATGAAACCCTTATGATTTGCTTATTATTTGTTATTTTGTCATGCCTCTGTCAGTCAGTATCCCATGAAAGGCAATGATGCACACACTTCTGAACACTGACATGAAGAGGTTTCTGTGGAAGGTTACTATGTCTATCCAAAATAGTTCCTTTAAACCAAACCCAAACAACATTAGACCTCTGATGAGCTGCTTAACCCCTCTAACTTTCAATGTTAGACGTCCCATATTGATTTGAACATTAGAATATTTAGTGCTGTTGTTTACTGTCTTTCATCACTGTTGGGTGAAAACTTTGCATCTCCAACTCTCAAGGTCTCAAGGTTCACAGATTTGTCTCAACCCATAGAGCAGCATGCAATCCTTCAACTTCCGTTACTTCCATTTAAAGGTACACACGGTTTTCACGGCAGCAGTGATTTGTAACATTTTGTCGCCACCCTGTGGAGTAGCGAGGGTGAGGCAGGCAACATGATAAGCATGTCTGGGCCTGGAGACTGATCACTCGTATAGGATTATAATCATACTTTGATGGCTGTAATTCAAAGTCAGGCTGGGTGTTTAATGAGATAAATGCCTACATCCCAGCCAATCAGAATACAGTAGTCAAGAGAGCAGTTTTATCATTTTAAGTCTAGTCTAGTCTTGTTTATTTACTGTATATAGCCCTTTATCACAAGCATGTCTCAAAGGGCTTTTCATAGCATCATATACAGTACATGTCATATACATACTACATCATATATACATACTACATATACACATCATGTACATCCTATGTCATATACTACATATACTGTACATAGTATACATCATACTAATACATCATATACATAATTTTACTCGATAGCATACATACATCATATACCATACTGTGGGTATCTATGGGCAATTTAGAGTCTTCAATCGTCGTTGTCGTAGGCCTAACTTCCCTAACACTGCCCAAAATTTAAAATTGCTTATCATTTTAATAACTTTTAAGCATTTAAAGTAAAAATTTTGCAGCCATACCAACAACTTACAGATACACTATGGATTCAATGATGTAGGAAATAGTTTCATGACTGTTACGAGTATCTAGCCTCATCATCATCTGAGGATCTTTGGCTCCGTCTGTGTTGCACTGGAAAACTGCAACAACAACTAAATTGTATAAGTCACATGTTTTATGCTTGCTGCACTACTGCTGCACAGTTGCTCCATTTTCCAGATTTTTTCAGCCATCAAAGAATGGCCTGGCAAGGAGACGTTTGAAAGATTAATGTTGTGTGATATAATTTACCTATTAATCTCTATCGACAACATTTTAGAAAGAAAAGGCTGCACTGTTGTTGTAGTACTAGAGGAGGATAGTTACTGCAGAGTTGGGAGCCACTGCATAAACAATCCATAAATGTTCTCCTTGATTCTTTATTCCTCTTCATTTACTAAGAAAATGTTGCTCATCTGTGTACAGTATCTATTGATCAGTTGGTTCATTTTAAAGTTTATAGCTCTTCATGTGCTCAGTATGCTTCCTCACCCTTTGTACTTTGAAACCTATAGTCGAATTTCTTTTATTTATTTATTTTTTATGTATAGTTGTTTGCTAAATAAACAACTTTTTTGTAATTTTTGAAATCTAACTTCCATGAAATGAAATGCATGAAATCTGAGATGCATATTTTAGTGTAGCATTTTAGTGAGTTTAGTTACTCGGTTGAGTGTGAGTCAAAAGATAGATTGGCACAATAATAGTTGTCTTTGTATGGAAGAACCCCAGTCGGACACACAACGCTGTGATCCAGAGAGGAAAGGAAATGTGGTGATAGCGAGTAAAACAACTAAAGTCTTTCAAGGTATGTTTATTCTGATAAAAAAATCTTCCAAAACACCACAGTCAATTACAAAGCAAACCACTGAAATCAAAAACACTGTTACATTTCAGAAAATATTGAATAAATGTTTAGAAAATGATACTAGCTGTACAATTTAAAATGGTAGCTCAAAAATCAAAAGTCAGTCAAAGTAAATATAAAATGTTCATTGTCCCATGAAAAGTACTTAAACATATACTGTATAGCTATAATGCAATATACAGTATATAGCTCCATAGGAACATGGACTCTGATTGGTTCTAGAATAATTAGGATTGCATTGTGAATAAAAAAAACAACCATTTATTTTTAAATAACAAGTGAATTAATGTAATACAAAATGCAGTAATGACTATTTGAACTATATTCTTTAGCCCTTATTTAGATGGATAATGGAAGGTTACATTGTAACCCAGGTTCTCTGAGTGGAGAGACTATCTCTCCACCCTACATATTCTATATGTACGGGGACTGACCCCCATGGGGGCAGCTGACGTGGATACTCTTTAAGAGACATCACCTGTGGTGGCCACGCACTGACTAGCAACCCGTGGTTATATAAGCACCACGCATGCGGGGCCTCTCGGTTAACCTTGATTGGAACGCGTTTCGGAGCAGCTTTTAGCTGGAGAGATAGTCTCTCCACTCAGAGAACCTGGGTTACAATGTAACCTTCCGTTCTCTATCGTGTCAAGACTATCTCTCCACCCTACATATTCCATATGTATGGGGACTCTGTAAGACACACCGCGAGGAAACCAAGCAGACCCAGCTGCTCAGACCAATATGCTGCCCAGAGCAACGGCATGGCTCTGTGATGTGGTTTTAATCGTTTTTTTTTAACACAATGGAGTTCTATGGCTACTGAGACAAGGCTTTATTGGGCATCAGCTACATGGACGAGACTTGTTAGCAAAACAAATTCATTGCTGATTTTGTTATTTTAATAGGATTTGTTGACGGTAAGAAATGCATTTAAAAACACCAGCCTTATCCTTTAAGGTTAGGATTGAGGCGACTGTAAGGTTCATTATCAACTTTTTAGGGGTCATTTATGTTGCTTTCTGATGTGATTTGAGTTGGGTCTGGCTGTTTCTCTCTCCTTATACTCCTCATCACCGTATCGTCTGAGTAGACATCTTCAGAATTACCTGGAAAAAGTAAAAAATGGATAAACCATCTGAGATCCAGTTAAATAGATAAGTGTTATAACACATTTACTGTGTATTTTATGTAACATTTTCTTAAAAAAAGAATTGGACTCTAATTGGAGGTAAGAGATTGGTTTAACTCGTTTCTAGCTGAGTGGCATTTCTCAAGGTTCAGTTCTAATTTTGTTGCTGGATGCTTCCATAGTTAAACCACCTCAACTTTAACATTAAAGTTAACAACAGAATTGATTGATAAACCATGATGTAATTCAGCTTAATAGTTAAGCGTTGTTGGTGTCAATTTTCAGTTATGCTGATGATACCTTAATGTATATATGTCACCTGAGAAGTGTCAATCACTTAGTTCACTAGAGATGAGAGATGAAAATAATCTGTGTAAGAAGAAGAAGAAGAAGAAGAATCATCATCTCTTTTTCTTACCTGCATTAATAGTCTGGGATCTGGCTTTCTTACATTTCCTACGGTTGATGCCAAGACACAGAGCCAGAAGGAAAAGGAGAGTGACAGCACTAACAATCACAGCCACAGTCACAACAGGGAAGTGGGACAAGGAGGCTGGACAAAAAAAAAAAAACAGCTGAACTCAGATGAACTTGTGCAAAGTTTAACAATCGTCAACCACACTTAACAAAGCTATTTCACATTTTGGGGCAGGTATCCCTTTGGTTCCCCTATCTCACTGAACCAAACTAAATGAGATGATATTGTCAGAGCTATTCTAGCTATTTCTAGCTATTGTCAGAGCTATTTCTCAAATATTTCTTGTCCATTCTTGTGTGCTCCATAAAGTGTTTGACATAATATCTAGCAGCGAATTTATGATGCCAAAACAGAAGAATGAAATGAACAAAAGACAGACAAAGATCCCGGAAGTTGACTTGCCAACCACAAAATATTAAGGATGGACCGGGTGACTTGGTCAATGCAAATGAATGGGAAGCCCCAAGATTCTTTGCAAAAACGGTAAAATGGGAAATGAGCAACTGCTTCAGGTGGAGGAGTTCAGATATCTCTGGCTCTCAAGTAAGGGCAAAAGTATGCACCCCAGACCACTAAAGCCGCATTTCCACCGCATGGTACCGGCTCAACTCACCTCGACTCGACTCGACTCTACTCGCTTTTGGTAGTACCACTTGGTTTTCCACTGCAGATAGTACCCCCTCAATGTGAGCCGGTACCATGCGGTGGAAAAGCGGCATAAGCCACCAGGATGCCCCAGATCGCTTGCTTTTTCTGCTATTTTGAGTCCCCAGTTGAATTAAAACAAATACTTTTCAAGGAATGGTTCACCCAAAACTGACAACAACAGCATAGGGAGTCAGCTAGCGCAGCTCCATGACAGCCTTCTCCAAACAATTGAAGTGAACGGGAATTGGTCCTTTACAGTTCCAAAAAGGGCCAAAAGTGATCATAAAATTACTCCAAACAGCTCGTGCAACATAATCCAAGTGTTGTGCGTCACATTGAGTACAGCGTGGTGACGCTGTACTCAAGAGTCTCCCGGTGTGAAAACAAAAGTGAAACTTAACATTCCACAGTCAGTAACGGGGATTTGCAGACACTAACTCGTCTTCGCTGCCCTACAAACTTTAACGGTAGGTGACGTCATCTTGTGGTATTTAATGGAATTAGGTAATTTAACCGTGTCGCAGTGCTTCAGTGCACTGGATTCACTTGCGTTCTGAATGACATGATGATCATTTCTGAGTGAACTATTCCTTTAAAGAGTGATGCAAAAAGAGTGGTGCAAAATGGCAGCAGAGGGGAGTTGTGACATCAAGCAAAGGAAACAAAAGCAAAGGATTTGACTTGTACCCACCTTTACAGCTTGTCAGGTGGATAACTGTTTCACTCCTGCTGACTTTGTTCTGAACCCAACAGGTCAAGTTTCCTGTCAGCTGACCATGTAAGCTGATGCTTATGGCCAAGACGTTGGGTTTGGCTTGCGCAGTTGTACTCCTGGTCTGTGATTGGTTGTCCAGTGTCCAGCTGCTCAGGAATTGGCTGGGGGCTGTGGTCCTCGCGAATAACTGATTGTCCAAAGTCCAAATGAACTCTAATCCATCTCCCTCTGAGGAGCAGCTGATCTTCATCTCTCCTGGTGACACACACACCTGAGACACGGCTGGCTCTGATACTGGAGCTGGGACACAAATACATAGTCACACACATACACCCAATACCATGTGAAATCCACTGTCAGTGTCCTCACAACATAATCTCACGTCTCATTAAGCCTTAAACTATGGAGCCAAAATCAATTCCAAAACAAGTGGAAGATGAACCAGTTGCATGAGCATCATGAGATAGAGGTGTATTTTGAGGTGTAAAAGTTCAGTGTAGTGCCTAGATAATAGGGGATGGGTGAGAGCGTACATGTCAGACCACTAGCAGGACTCAATTAAAGCATTACAAATCTATTGTTTTGTAGAAATATTTATTTAATTTGTGAATACATCTCTATTTTGAGTTTATACATTTTGTTTCTATCTATCTATCTATCTATCTATCTATATTGAAATTTGAAATATTACATATATAAATTATGTGTATTTTGATTTTTTATATAATATTTCAAACAATAACTTTTAAAACTGATTATATTTGTAATATAGCTATATAGCCTATATGATTTAGAGAGAGAGAGAGAGAGAGAGAGAGAGAGAGAGTGAGTGAGAGTGAGAGTGAGAGTGAGTGAGAGAGAGAGAGAGAGAGAGAGAGAGAGAGAGAGAGAGAGAGAGAGAGAGAGAGAGAGAGAGAGAGAGAGAGAGTCACAACATGTAACAAGGCAGCCATCCCATCTTGTGGAACATTTTGAGTGTTAATTTTGCAGAAGCATTTTTAATGTCACATAAATTCTGATTTCCAAGCAATTGGTAAAAGGAATTAGACAGTCCCTTAAACAGTCACTTTCATTGCATTTTGGCAACACATAGAGTAAACACAATTCACAAAACTGAAAATTTACAAAGAGTGAAGCTGTATCTGTGTTGATATTTAAGTACCTACAAAAACAATTTGACGTTGTTTAAAATAACTACAAGTTACAAGCTTTGTATTCATAATCCTACATTAGACATACAATGCACATTTGCAAATCTTAACACACAGGTGCAACTTCTGACAGACACAACTTGCTCACCATTCAGTTACATGCATTTTAAGATCAGATCTTGGCTATACTTTATATTAAACAAATACATTATTTGTATTATAATTAGTACTGTTTATACTGAAGATAGTTTCAACAGAGGCTTCTAAAAAGAGACCATGCATGCAGACCAGCATCCTACAAAATCAAGTAGGCTCTAAACAGACAGCTGTCTTTTTATTCCTGCTTTAGCTGTAGGCTACAATGCAATCAATTTTCAACATCATCAACATTGCTATTAAAGCCTTTGATTCAGAAAAAAGGCCTACCTTGTATTTCTAGTTGCATGTTGACTTGCCGCAGTAGTACACCATTTGAATCGAAAGTTTCCAACTGATAATCTCCAGAGTCTCTCTCCATTGCACAATCAAGCTTGAATGTCCCATTGGTGAAGAATTCAGACTGATTTACATATTCCTGACCCAGAGTTGCTTGCCCATTATTGATTCTTTTTAAAAACATATTGTTATCCTTTATCACCTTTATATCTGTCTCATATGTTCTAGAGGTCAGATGAAAAAACAGCGGCTCTCCCAATGCTCCAAAACATTGCCGAGTTCCACTGCCTTCAGACAAATTGCACACCGTAGACCCTGATAGAAAAAATACAATAAAATACTCAATGTAATATAAAATGCAATTTAATACAAAATGTAATATAAAAACATAAGTTCTTCTAATGGGTATATTGTATTTATCATACATGGTTATTGAATATATATTTATTCTATTCATATCTCCGTAGTGATAAAGTAACAATACAACATTTCCATCTATTTATTCTATATGTATTCCATGTCATTACATTTTATTGTCCAGTACTGTTGATCAATAACTATTTAGTAGCTATTCAAAATTGTGTATTTAAATAAACTCTTCATAACCATATTTCCAGATGATGTAATTGTATTCATAATCAAATGTTAGGATTTCTTAATGTTAGCTATACAAACTCATATGTATAAAAGCATTTTCTTTCTCAAAATCTAAGCTAAACATGATTAATCATTTATTTATGTGTTATGTTGAAAACATTAAGATAAAATATTAATAATATTGCATTGTGATATCAATTTTGCTGTTAAGAGAGCAGATGAGAACACTCGTTACACTGAACTGTACCTTGTGCCAGAGTTGTTGGTACCAGAGCTGCGATGATCATGTAGATGAAAATCATAATTTTCTGTTCCAACATACGAATCACAGAATCATTTAAAAAACATCTGCAACAACTTCCTTCTTCGTGCTAAATAATTGACAAATTAAAGATGATTCTGATTCAGGATTGGCTATTTGATTGGCTCTGAAAAATCAACTGCTGTAGATTTCAATTTAAAGCTATCACTCACCAAAGTCACAATGGTAGGATGTCTTTTTAGGGGCAGGTGAAGACTGATCTGTGAAGTTTCCACTGACTGCAGGTTGGTTTACCTCTGCTTATTTAGTCTTCAGTGAGCAGAAATACTGTAGTGAGAATTGAGGAAGCAGGGTTACCCGCTTCTAGCCAGTGAACACCGCTTGTTTTATGTTAAGCGGAACCTCATCTTACTTTATATTTATAGACTTATTGAACACCTTGCGGTATGCAGATAATGACTGTTGACATAAACTAGACATAAACTAGAACCTCAGACTCTCAAACTTTCTTGGCGCAGAAAGAGGCTATTTCCTACTATCTTAGAACTTAATCCAGTGTTAATCATTATATATTAATATGCACATTAATATAATGTGCATTAATATTCACTGAAAAAAAAACAGAAAGAGAATTTGGGTGGAGAGATGTGGTCAACGTGGGCTGTACACATATCAGCAGAGCTGGAGGTGAATAGGCTTTATCAGAAAAAAGGTAATGGTAGTTAGGCTAGAAACTACATTCATTTTAGAGCAGGACTTCCCAAATTATTATCCCCACAATGTTATCACTGTCTAGAAACCCTTCAAACAGATAATCAACATCAAAATATGGTGTTAAGGAGAATTTAAGTAGTCTGGTACTTTTTGAGTTTAACTGCAAATAGTTTTGGGACATCGATATATTAATGTCTGCAATACATTTTATCAGTGATTGTACGACTTCAAACAGCAGGAGAAAGGGAGATATACAGTCGTGCATCGTCAGCATAACAATGGATTAGTATGTTGTGTTTCTGTATCATATGTCCCAGTGGAAGCATGTATAAATTAAATAAAAGTGACCCAAAGATGGAGCCCTGTGGAACACCACACCTAGCATCAACTCTGACGGAGAAAAAAAAAACCCAAAATGTGTTCATGGAGGCCTGTAATTGTTTTATTACTCACTTCTTAAACTAGCTTGCAATGACATGTCCTAAATACCATCTCAGGATGAGAGAGATGTTGTATTGCTGCAAGAGACGCAAAAGGAAATAAACACGTGAAGCGTTTATTGCCTCTGAACATAAAACCAAAGTATTCATTCCCATATACGTATATTGCTCACAAAAGTCTGTGTCGCTTCAGTTAGTTACAGGAAATGTTAGGTTACGAGAAATAAAAGCATGATAACTTCATATATGAGGGTGCCTGTGAGAAACCACAGCTTTGGTCTTTGTCTGCTTCTGTGTTAACCACAGTGACAGTAGCTATACTTATCACTTTGACTGCACAGAGAGAGAGATAGAAAGATAGAAAAGAAACTGAGACAGACTGGTAGGAGAATCAACACAGAAAAGACAAACAACTTTTAGCCATGAATTGATCTTTAAAATATACATGATCTAATTCTTCTTGGTTAATGAAGTAGGCTATGTTGAGAAGTGTCATTGACAATATAATGTGTGATATAAAATACACTGAATATGATTAAAAGTGGGTTTCTGAGAGTCCTGTGCACTTTCAGGTGATGCAGAAATATTTATACTTTGGAGAAATGAGCAAGAATGTTAAAGTATGCAACCAAAAAAGAATCCACCCCCTCCCTCTCTGCTCCCTCCAAAAATAATCACCAGTAAAAATCTTTTTTTTCTTTATGGGGAGAGAGCGCCGTTTACTTCAAATTGGGCAAACTTCCAAACCTTTTACACAGAACACAACTCTGCTAGCTCAATATATCTAGGTGTAACTAAACAAAACATTTTATTTGTCACACATACATTAGCCACCACAGTTGCTAAGCTATAGCTACCTAACACCGATTGCCTGAATATGGCTCCTTCCTGATGAACAGGTCTTGTGCCATGGGGAAATAACTGGTTTCCTTAAACAATTTACAGTTTCCCAGTATACAGTTTGGATGTTTCATGTCATCTCTTCTGTGGAAATAACCCTTCCCTCTGCAGTTTGAAGGGTGGTCAGGACTAGAAGAACCGCTGTGCGCGCGTGATTGACAGACAGTAGGTACGCCTCCTCATAGAGTGCTCGCCTGATTGGTTAAGGCCTACCAGGAGCAGTGAGATTTTTGAGATCCTGAACACAGAGGCAGGGGCGATCACAGAGGCCTGATCTTCTCTCAGACCATTTGAATTACTGATAGCTGACACAGTGTTATGAAATTTTGAGTGAGCTGCCTTTATTTACTGCTGCTGCTTGCGCTTCACTGTTATAGGGAAAATCTTGTATCTCCAAAAATTAAACTTTTCAGGATCTAATAAAAAACAGGTGCTTTTTTAGCTTGACCGTCATGCATTTTTGAATTTATCCTATATTTAGATTTTTTTAAATTTGTTTTGAAAAGGTTTCATAAGCCAAAAGGTCGCAGAATTTATCTCAATCCATAGAGGAGCATGCAATCCTGTAATTTAAGTTAAATCAATTTAAATCACCAAAACTGGAGTTGCAAGGTTCACATGACAGCAGTGTATCAGCAATATCACTTTTGTCGCCACACTGTGGAGTTGTGAGGATAAGGCAGGAAACATGAGAAACATTTTCTGGGCCTGAAGATTGATCATAGTGTGGGATGATAATCATATTTTGATGGCTGCAATTCAAAGTCAGGCTGGGTGTTTAATGAAATGAATGCCTACATCGCAGCCAATCAGAATAGAGTAATCAAGACAGCAGTTTTAAAATTTGAAGTAGGCTTAACTTCCCTAACACTGTCCAAAATTTAAAACAGTCTTCTTTAAATCATTTAAACTAAAGTAATCATTGTGCAGCCATATCAAAATGGACAAAACATTACAACAGATACACCATGAATTGAATGATGTAGGAAATAGTTTCATGACTGTTAGTGTCTAGCCTCATGATCTGAGGATCTTTGGCTCCATCTGTGGATACAGTACAATCACTGTGTTTGTTCAAGTTTCAGGAAGTAAAACTGAGTCACCAATCTGGTGGTGAGTTTAGGTAGAGTTGAGTGTGAATCCAAACATAATTGGCACAACAATAGTTGCCTTTTCACCATTTATTGTCACTAAACCACAATAAATAATAAAGTCAGACAGACAAATTTTCTACTGTTTCTCTGTTTGACCTCAGTTTGCTGGCTTGTATGGAAAAACCCAAGTGGGATACACAACACTGTGATCCAGAGAGGAAAGAAAATGTGTTGATAGTGAGTGAATTCAAAATATGTTTATTCCAAAAAAAATCTTCCAAAATACCACACACAATTACAAAGCAAAACATTGAAAATGAAAGCAGTTACATTTGAGAAAATATTGTATGAATGCTTATATTAACTACAATTTTAAAATGGTAGCTTAAAGATAAAAAGTAAATCAAAATTATATTTAAACTGTTCATTGTCCCATGAAAAATCTATGGTCTATAATAACTATGTTGCACTGTGGACTATTTTTCATATAAGGCCTTTAATTTTCATGTAAGTATACATTTCAGATATATACTGTATATGAAAGTAATCAATGTCAAATGTCCATAAAAATATGTTTCCACCAGAAAAGATCATCGAAACTAAAATTCCAAATTAGGTAGGTCAACTAAGAACATATTCATCTTATATTCTTATTGCTTATATGCAGTGTTGAGGGTTACAGTAATCAGATTACTTTTTTGTGGTAACGAGGAACTTAACGCGTTAGTTTTAAAATGTATGTAATCAGTTATTAGTTACTTTCTCAAAGTTACATTTCGCTACTTTTATTTTTCTTTCAAATGGTTAAATGTTTAGTTAGTGCAAATGTAAACTGTAAAAAATTATTATTTAAACATTTTTAAAAAATGATTAAAAGCAGACTGCAGCAGGCTGGCGGTGCAGTGGAAGCTTGTAGGTTATGACTCGCTTTCAGAATGAACACAACAAACTGCAGAACTTGGAAATATTCACATTACTTTGAACTGATCGAAGAGAAGGATCAGAACATTATTGTTAACTGTTTAGCTTTCACTATCTAACCTGAAGATTTGAATTGAAAGCGCTTGTGAGCGCTGTCTACCGTTTATTTTGAGACCAGACCGGATCAGTTCAGGCTCTGTTGATCACCGGGGTGAAGTTAGTTTGAAGTTTGATATTCACCGGTTGATGCGCCTTTTAACGTCAATAGCTCCGTGTCGATAGCATATTTTTTCTCAGATTTTTTATAGAGAGGAACACGGAGCCAATGTTTCACAGTGTTGATAAAGTCAAAATCACCTGCGGTTGTGATGCAGTGACAGCAGAAAGGCATCCAGTCAGCCCAAGCCCCCACTGAGTATTTACTGTGGAACCAGGTAACTGAAAGCTACCTTGATGTTTTCTTTAGACAACAGTAGATTGTTACTTAAGGCTGTGTCCAAGACGTGATGATTAGTGATGATTTCTGTACCTTAAGAGTGATGATATCAGCAGAAGACGTAGCCTATTTTAAAGGCATGATTTTACATGGGTAACGTAACTAATTACTATTTAGGGCAAGCAACTAAGTAAAGTAGCCTAACTAGTTAGTTTCAAAAGTTACTTTCCCCAACACTGCTGTATTAGTGGCCAAGTAGAGGCCAATTTCAGCTGGGTGGTTGCTGTTCTGACCACAGTCATTCCTCACAATCACACCTAGCAGCAGCCATGAAGCAAAACTGTGGCCTTAATGTGGCTGCAAGTGAGTTTTACTGTTTTGGACAAGCCACAAATCAAAAATACCTTTGTCTTTGAAAATGAGTGAGCACATTTTTTCCACCTCTAGTTAGGGTTAGATGTTGAGTCTCCAGTGAGGTTAAAGTTAGGGTTAAGACAAGGGCTAGGTTCATAATTATTTTTTTAGGGGGAAATGATGTTGCGTTGTGATGTGATTTTAGTTGGATCTGGCCGTCTTGCTTTCCTTGTGTTCCTCATCGCCACAACGTCTGAGTAGACAACATCATCTTCATAATTACCTGGAAACAATAAAAAATGGATAAACCATCAGAGATCCAGTTAAAGAGATGGGTGTTATTATAACACATTAATTGTGTATTTAAAACATTTTCTCAAAAATAGGGCAATGCATTGTTTATCATAAAACTCAACCGGATTGAGTCTGTACCTCATCTTTCTTCAAGAAACTAATTTTCCTCCATCTACCTCAAAAATGCTGCCATTTTGACAGTTAAACCACCTCAACATTAACTTTAAAGTTAACAACAGAATTTATTCATAAACCATGATTTATTCCCGTTTTAAAGATAACCCTTATTGGTGTGAATTTTCAGTTATACCGATTATGCCTTAATATATATTTCACCTGATAAGTCTCAATCACTCAGTTCACTGAAGATGAGTAAAATAATCTCTGATTTTAAGTAATAGGTTCTTATCATTGAAAGAAAAGGGACAATTATTTTATTTGTGGGCTACTTAAATCACTCACTGGATCAGCGCCAGAATACCTGAATGAATCTTTAAACCAACCAGAGCCCTTAGATTTGCAGAGGCTGGCCCTCTTGGTTTGGAAGAAGAAGAAGAAGAAGAAGAAGAAGAAGAAGAAGAAGAAGAAGAAGCGGAAGAAGAAGAAGAAGAAGAAGAAGAAGAAGAAGAAGAAGAATCTCTTTTTCTTACCTGCATTAACAGTCTGGGATCTGGTTTTCGTACATTTCTTACAGGTGATGCCAAGACACAGAGCCAGAAGGAAAAGGAGAGTGGCGGCACTAGCAATCACAGCCACAGTCACAACAGGGAAGTGGTGGGACAAGGAGGCTGGAAACAAAACAAAAACTGAACTCAGATGAACTTGTACAAAGTTTAACAATCATCAACCACACTTAACTAAGCTTTCTTTCGCAATTTTTGGGCTGGTATCCCTCTGGTTCCCCTATCTCATTGAGCCAAACCAAATGAGATATGAGATGAGGTAGACATATTATTGCCAGAGCAACTAAGTCTTTCTCAAATATTTCTTGTTCATTCTTGTGTCCTCCATCAAGTGTTTGACGTAATATCTAACAGCTGATGTACAATTCCAAAACAGAAAAATGACATGGACGGAAGACAGATAAGGATCCCACAAGTTTACTCACCAACCAAAAAATACAGAGGATGTATCGGATGGCTTGGCCAATGCAAATGAATGGGAAGCCACAAGATTCATTGCAGAAACCTTCTGAAAGGTAGCCCATTCAGCTGGGAAATAGTTCACCCAAAAATGAAAAATTTGTCATTATTTACCCACCCTCATGTCAGTCAAACCAGTGCAGTTTGTATGTCCACATAACAAGCAAGTTTGCTCCCACAATTCCATGACAGCCTTCTCCAAAACAAACGGGCAAAAAATGACTATAAAATGACTCCAAACAGCTTGTGCAGCAGTGTTGTGAAGCCAACAATCCAGTCAAAAAGACCTATATTTACACCAGTATTTAGCACAAGTCTTCATTAAAACCATTGTTTTCATAAGCGTTCACACTTGCGCGCACCCACACATCATGTATGCACACTCTACTCAACGTGAACATGCAACCTGCAGAGAGAGCTCTTCCCAAAGTGCCTCACTTGGACCTAACATTACTTTTCAGAGTACTTATATGGTCATTTTTTGCCCTTTTTGGAATTCTAAATAACCAATTCCCATTCAATTGTTTTGGAAAAGGGTCACATGGAGCTGCGCTAGCTATCTTGCTGTGTGTTAGTTGGACATGCAAACGTCCACAAACTTCAAAATGATAACATTTTCATTTTTGGGTGAACTATTCCTTTAAGGAGAGATGCAAAAAGAGTGGTGCAAATGGCAGCAGAGGGGAGTTGTGATATCAAGCGAAGGAAGCAAAAGCAAAGGATTTGATCATCCTGTACCCACCTTTACAGCTTGTCAGGTGGATAGCTGTTTCACTTCTGCTGACTTTGTTCTGAACACAACAGGTCAAGTTTCCTGTCAGCTGACCATGTAAGCCGATGCTATTGGTCAAGACGCTGGACTTGACTTGCACAGTTGTATTCCTGGCCATTGATTGTTTGTCCAGTGTCCAGGTGCTCAGGAATTGACTGAGGGTCCTGGTCCTCATCAATAACTGATTGTTCAATGTCCAAATGAACTCTAATCTATCTCCTTCTGAGGAGCAGCTGATCTTCATCTCTCCTGGCGACACACACACCTGAGACACGGCTGGCCCTGATACTGGAGCTGGGACACAAATACATATAATGCTGATGATGGCTGATAGCTGAAACACGTCCGTTGTTTGTGCATACTAGCTGCCCATGTATTAAAAGGACAAAAGGACATTATGAGTGCTGGCATTTCTTTCTACTAATATCAGTTTGGACCGTGCACCTGATGAAGATTGTTTGATTGAGTGTGCTCGCACTTGGCGGAGTTCAAACAAATACACAGTCACACATATACACCCAATGCCATGTGAAATCCACTGTCAGTGTCCTAACAACATAACCTCAGGTCTCATTAAGCCTTAAACTATGGAGCCAAAATCTAATCTAAAACATGTAACTGAAAGATGAACAAGTTGCATGAGCATCATGAGAAGTAGAGGTGTATTGTGATGTGTAATTGTTCAATGAAACGTCCAGTTATTAAGGGATGGGTGAAAGCGGATACTGTATGTCAGACCGCTAGCAGGATTCAAAACTGCTTGCATCTCTGTTTTTTCTTTCTTTCTGAGTTATGAGATAATTATCTCAGGATTACGAGACATTATCTGAGAATTATGAGATAATTATTTCAGAATTATGAGAAAAGATGTAATTTATTCTGAAAAATGAAGCTGATTTATGTTTTTTTTTTTTTTCAGGTGAATGCAATACGCTTCCATAGAGATGTGTCTACAAGTGCAACCAATATTTCTATAATGGGGAAGCCGTATCTGTTATTTACAAAAACAATTTTAAGTTGTTCAAAAATAACTACAAGTTACAGGCTTTGTATTCATTAGACATACAGTGCATATTTGCAAATCTTGACACACAGGTGCAACTTGTGACACAAAGCTTGCTCATGTTTCAGTTACAGGCAATTATAATATCAGATTTTGGCTATACTTTATATTAAACAAATCATTTGTCTTATAATTAATACTGTTTATACTGAAGATGGTTTCAATAGAGGCCTAAAAAAAGAGACTGCGTTAAAAATGAATGTTACTTAAGTGGATGAACATCCTACAAAATCAAGTAGTCTAGGCTCTAAACAGACATACGGCTAGAGAGACAAAGCACCACCATTTTTTTAAATTTTACCTATTTGTTAAATTTCAAAAATCTGTATTTTTATTCCTGCTTTTAGCTGTACTGCACAATCCATTTTCAACTTCACCAACATTGCTATTAAAGAAGTCATTTTAAAGAAAATAAATAAATAAATAAAAATAGGCCTACCTTGTATTTCTAGTTGCATGTTGATTTTCTGCAATAATGTACCATTTGAATCGAAAGTTTCCAACCGATAATCTCCGGAGTCTCTCTCCATTGCACAATCAAGCTTGAACGTCCCATTGGTGAAGAATTCAGACTGATTTACATATTCCTGACCCAGAGTTACTTGCCAATTATTGACTTTTTTTAAAAACATATGTTTGTTATTCTTCATCAACTTTATCTCTGTCTCATATGTTCTAGTGGTCAGGTGAAAAAACAGCGGCTCTCCCAATGCTCCAAAACATTGTCGAGTTCCACGGCCGTCAGACAAATTGCACACCGTAGACCCTGATAGAAAAAAACATAAGAAAATGCTCAATGTAATATAAAATAATAAAACATCAATTCTAGCAATGGGTGTAAATGTCATATATTGCATATAAATATCTCAATAGGGAAAAGCTAACAATGCTACACTATTTCCATTACATATAATAAAAATACTTATAGAAGAACTTATACGTGTAAAAGCATGATTTTTATCTCAAAATCTAAGCTAAACATGATTAATCAATTATTTATGTTTAATGTTGCAAACATTAAGATAAAATATTAATATCTTATCTTTATAATATAGTTAGACATAACTTACAATGAATGTTTGGTAAGGGTTTCAATTATTTGCTAATTAATATAATTACTAATCAAGGACAGTTATATTGTGTTGTTATAACTTCTTAATATACTTTGCATTTCTATACTTTTTCTCAATTTTGCTCTTAAGAGAGCAGACAGAAGCACTAGTTACACTGGACTGTACCTTGTGCCAGAGCTGTTGGTACCAGAGCTGCGATGATCATGTAGATGAAAACCATTGTCTTTCTGTTCCAACACATAGATTACAGCATCATTAAAAACTCCATGGCAAAGCCGTGTGCTAAGCAATTGACAAATTAAAGGTGATTCTGATTCAGCAATGGGCATTTTTTGTGTCAGAGGCTTCTATATCCATAATACTTGTGCAGCATTATACCTGAACAATATATACATTCTCTTCATAATCAGAGGACAATTTGAGGGACGGGTTGTGAATTCATACCCTTTAGAAATTCTTTAAAACTATCACTCACCAAAGTCACGATGGCAGGATGTTTTCTTCGTGGCAGTTGAGGACTGACCTGTGAAGTTTCCACTGCGGTTGGTTTACCTCTGCTCATCTTGATCATCGAAGGGGGTGAGATAGTGAGAAGAATCGAGGAAGCAGAGTCAGGGTTCGTCTCCTGCTCCTTAGTTTAGATTTGTAGACTTATTGAACACCTTGCAGTGTTCAGATAATGACTACTGACATAAACTAGAACCTCAAACTCAAACATAGGCCTGTGGACAAACTGTTGGTCCTTGGTGCAGAAACAGGATATTCTCTACTATCTTTAATTTCAGATATCAGTCATCAAATTTATCTTCTGTGTCTAATCCTCCTCTGCTCAAATAAACCACAGGCCATCTACACCTCCAGTTGCAGTCATGTTGATTTCAACTTTTGAGTTTGGTATGGAGTTTGGTATTACATGCTTATTAATTATCAATTCTGAATTATGCACAATATGAGATTATGCTGTCATTTAGTTAGTGGATGACTAGACTTTCCTGAGTCCAATTACAACATATGGCATATTAAAAGGGGGATTTTCAGTTTTGTCTAAAAATCTCTACTTAGGAGTCTTAGGTTGGGGACACACTAGAAGACTTTCAAAACTATAACTGTGATTATCCTGCTGACTACAATTAATCACTGTATATTAATATGCATGTTAATGTAATGTGCATTAATATGCACTGACAAAAAAAGCAAAAAGAGAACTTGGGTGGAGAGATGTGGTCATCGTGGGCGTGTACACGTTTCAGTAGAGCTGGAGGTGAGTAGGCTTGGATGATGAGACGATAATGCAAGTAAGGCCCATGCAAACAGGATGCTCTAATTATGCTCTTGGCCTGTGCCTAGCTAAAAAAAGAAAATTCTCTCAGTAACCACATGTCACATGTAAACCAAATTTGTAGGGGAGGTGTCACTTCATATAATCATGTAACGGCTTAATCACATCACTATCACTGCACATGCAATGGTACCCATTGTAAACAAGGAGAAAAAGACAGACTTTCATTTGCTGGCTTCTTTTTCTCATTATTTTCAATGAAAAGGAAGCTGATTGCATGTCCCTGACAGCACAGTATGTTTTTAGCACTAAGTGCACTGTCCACTGAAAGTTAAAAGTATGTCAACTTTAGCAAAAGAGAGTACCAAGCCTCAAGCTAGTTTTTAAAAGACAGAGCAATATCAGGAGCTGCAACTAGCGCTTCCACAACACATCTGCTGAGCATTGATAGCTAGCTTAAAAAAAAAAAAAAAAAAAAAAATTGCTCAGTGGGCACAGGGCTCTTTTCTGTGTGTGTTTCTATTTCAGGTGCAGACACGACTACTTCCCAGGCAGCATCTAGAAGTGAATCATCTCTAACATTGTGGACATGGTATCTGGGGAACACCATTAATGATGACAGCTTGTCATCCTATTTCCCATGTCACAACAGTTATTTTAATGCAGGATATGAGTTTATTGAGGCACGTTTGTTTGGCCTTATTGTTTTATTACTCACTTCTTAAACATGCCACTAAACATAAAACCAAAGTATTAATTTCCATATATACCGCTCACAAAAGTCTGCATCACTCAAGTTGGAACTCAACAGGGAACTTTAGGTGATGAGAAATACAAGCATGATAACCTCATGGTGACTGTTAAAAACCACAGCTGCTTGTCTGCTTCTGTGTTAGCCACAGCGACAGTAGCTATGTTTAGCACTTTGTTTGACAGCACACACACCGAGAGCGAGATGTGGTTATGATTGGTAGATTGAAGTCTGGTGTGTTACAACCCGGCTCAAGGAAGTAACAATGAGGAGACATACGCTAAAGTAAAAGTTAAAACAACTATTTTTTTAACTAAACAAACCAAAAGAACAGAACAAAAGGTGTGCATATGTGTGTGAGAGAGAGAGAGACCGAGGCCTTCTTAAGCCAAGGAGTTCACCGGGCCCAGGTGCACTCATCAGCTCTGATGACGATCCTGCCTACCAGGCTCCTACAGGACAGACAATACAAACAGAGCAGCAGCCGGCAGAGTGGGAGGGTCGTCACACCACCATAAAAACCAGGGTCCCACCGGGAACCCCTGTAACACAAGCAAAGACAAAATTATACATTTAATGTCTCCAACCCGCCTGCCCCTGGCCAGCTTCTCGCCCCATCCTCAGCAGACCTTGGTACCTGAAGGCAGGAGTTTAAGAGGAAGGGAGGACGCACCGGAGAAACAGGTAACAGAGACAAGAACCTCACATTTAGGCTTCAGGGCAGGGGCAACATGACCGCCACCACGTTGTCCGTCCCTTTCATATGGCTAATGTTGAGGTTATGATATAAATGACAAGGCAGAGCAACAGGAGAATGCATATCAAAAGACTTACTGCCACAGATGACCACACAAGCTACTCCCACCACAAAGAGATGATACTCAAACTATCATCACCTAAGTTCGGGAGAAGATCACGGCAACAACATTCTCCAACTCACTTGCCATGTTTTCTGGCTCACTAAGAGGCTGCTTCCAAGCCCATGTGCCCTGCTCAAACAATTGGCCGCAACCCCAGTCTCATGACCTGGAATTGCCCACAAGTGTGCATAATTAATCTAACAAGACTGCTCAAAAGTAGGACACCCAACTACTGACAGTAGTCCTACTGACACTGTGGCAACACAAACACCAAAACCACAGTGCCATAGCAGCACCCAAAAGGCTGCACATCCCTAGTGCAACCCAAGGTAACACAGTGTTACCCAAACAAAGCGTAGTACTGGCCACACCAGCACAAAGATGACACTAGCACACACAAAGACCAAACTGTTATAACAAGAGCAGGTAACTTACAAGCCTTCAGGAAAGCACTTAACTGTAAGCCATTAACACTAGCAATATCTAAAACCATCATAGCTCATGCTTACCCAAGCCAAAATTGCCCAATCCTCAACACTAGCCACAATCAACCACAAAACAGAGCCACCAGAAGAAGCCGAATTACAAAAAACCCAAAACATGGCTACAGTGCACCCAGCAGACATGGTTCGGGCAGCCTACCCAAACGGAGCTTCCCCACTAGCTACCTAACCAGTAACTAGTTAAATACAACCCTAGTCTTCATGCGACTACTTGTGGTGGGTATTTATGCACTAACACCCGCTGGTGCGAGAAAAGCGATCAGCAAGCCGACAACCCTCTCGAGACCAGGGACATGCTCCCGAGACAACTGCTCTTTCCACGTTCGTCACAACACTACCAAAAGGAAACCAGTGAAACCCAAAGGGGAAACACTGCTATGCCTAACAGGGGAAATATACAATACTACTCCAAAACTTACCAGGCTAGGCTACCCAAACTAGTACTGCTAGTACACCAAGGCCAAACAACACTTACCTAGGTCCCCACCAACAAACATCTCCAGCACTGGCGGATGCCAGAGATGGCTCTCCCCTCACCAACACCACAAAACTACTGACACATATAAATGATACCAGGCAACAAATGGAACAGGAAAAACTTACCAGCGGGAACACAATAGTAAGCCAAGCCATAGCACAAACTAAGCCAAACAAAACCAAATACTCTGACGTATAACTCCCCAAAACACTACCATTGCAGCGCAGCCTCTCACTGACCATGCTAGCAAATGGACTGACAAAGTTAAACAAAACAAACTGAGTGCAAAACGAAGAGTACAAAATCTTAGAATGAGCCCCCATATGTTACAGACATATGGATCCCGGACGAGCCCCCATATGTTACAACCCGGCTCAAGGAAGTAACAATGAGGGGAGACATACGCCAAAGTAAAAGTTAAAACAACGATTTTTTTAACTAAAACTAAGGAGTAAACAAACACAAACTACATCAAAACAAAAGGTGTGCATAAGTGAGGAGGGAGAGAGCAATTGATGGTCCGAGGCCTTCTTAAGCCAAGGAGTTCACCGGGCCCAGGTGCACTCATCAGCTCTGATGACGATCCTGCCTACCAGGCTCCTACAGGACAGACAATACACACAGAGCAGCAGCCGGCAGAGTGGGAGGGTCGTCACAGGTGGGAGAATCAGAAAAGGCAAACAAGCTTTCATTTTAGCCATGAATTGATCTTTAAAATATACATGATCTAGTTCTTCTTGGTTGATGAAATATGTTGAGAAGTGTAATCAACAATATTATGTGTGATATAAAATATACAGAATTTGATTAAAAGTCAGTTTCTGAGAGTCCAATGCACTTTCAGGTGATGCAAATATTTATGTTAAAGCTGCTATGGGCAACTTTGGAGAAATGAGCGAGACACCCCCCATGAATTTAATGATGTAGGAAATAGTTTCATGACTGTTGTCATTGGCATAGACGGTCATTCTTATGCTGGACTATTTTTGATTTAGAAATTATAATGTAATGTAATGGTTTTAATCCATTAACTGTTTTTAATACATGTATTGTTTTAATTAAATCTAATGTAAATCTAAATGCATTCTATGTATGAATGGTGCTTAGTGCTATATAAATAAACGCATTAAACTTAAACT
Organism: Centroberyx gerrardi; assembly: GCF_048128805.1. Classification (NCBI taxonomy): domain Eukaryota; kingdom Metazoa; phylum Chordata; class Actinopteri; order Beryciformes; family Berycidae; genus Centroberyx; species Centroberyx gerrardi. Next base: position 8,154,257 of record NC_136007.1, on the reverse strand, counting down.
GAAACTATACGATGTGAGGATCTTTGGCTCCATCTTGTGGATGCAGTACAATCACTGTGCTGCACTGGAAAACTGCAACTACAACTGCAGATTGTATAATTTACATGTTTTACTCTATGCTTGCTGCACTACTGCCACACTGCTGCTCCATTTTTCAGAATTTTTCAGCCATCAGTTGGTGCAGAGAATGGCCTGGCAAGAAGACGTCTGAAAGATTAGTGTTGTGTGTTACAACATGCCTATTCATGTCTATTGACAATATGTGATAGATAGATACTTTATTGTATATGAGAAAGAAAAGGCTGCATTAATGTTGCAGTACTAGTGGCGGATTATGGAGGTATATTTCCGCCAAATCAAATTGTACGTAAACTCAACATTGTGAAATGGCTGAATCGTAAAAAACGAATCTGAAAACCCAAAGTCAGTTCTGTAAATCTATAAACGACGACGTAATTTGTTGCCAAAATGCAATGAAATTGTGTAATTCCTTTTATCAGTTGCTTTTAATACTGTATGTACAGTATTGATCAATTGGTAAATTTTAAAGTTTATAGTGCTCTTTATGAAGCCTTCTATCAGTCGCTCTCTCCCTCCTCACCTATGCACACCTTTTGTTCTGTTCTTTTGGTTTTGATAGTTTGTTTGTTTAGCCCTTAGTTTTAGTTAATAAATCAATGTTTTAACTTTTACTTTGGGGTATGTCTTATGTATGCCTTAATAAAGACAAGTTTGCCGTCCGTTGATTTAGTGGTTTCTTGATGATATATGCATGGAGAGAAGTACATCATAGTAAAGTACGACAGACAGGAGAGTGCTGCAGAGGTATCTGGGCGGGTCAGTTTTTTCCTCCTCTATGGCTGGTTGCAGTGATGGGTTGGTTTCAGCTCTGTGAAGATATTTTTTTCCCAAAACGGCAATTCTTTCATGTAATGTCATCAGGCCAGAGAGTTGGTGGGTGTATTTATTGTTTGTATATTTGGGTAGTCTGTAGCATATTTTAATGGCGAGATTTTGGATAACCTGAAGTTTTGTGAGTTGTGCTCTCCCTACATTGCACCAGGCAGGCACTGCATATTCAAACAGTGGTCTGATGTAAGACTGATACACCCGCACAGCAGTTTCAGGATTCGTTCCTCCTTGTTTTCTGCAGAGCACTTTCAGATGATTGAGTCTCCTTCTCACTTCTTTCTCTATTGCAGCTATGTGTGCCGTCCATTGCATGTTTTGTTGAAAGGTCACACCTAAAAATTTTGCTGTGGGGGTGGCCTGAAGAGTTTCTCCGTATAGTTTGAGATCTATCTGCTTATTTTTGCGTGGGTGTTTAGAGAATAGCACACATTGCGTTTTTGAGGGGTTTAATTTTACCCTCCACATATTTTCCCAGGCTTCCATCTCAGTGATGCATCTCTGTAATTTTTTTCCAGCATATTGAACATTTTTTGATGAGGCCCAGTAACAAAGGTCATCAGCAAATTGGGAGGCTTGTCCCTCTCCTCTGGGTGGGTAGTAGATTCACTTATATACATTAAAAACAGCAGGGGACTGAGAGCTGAGCCTTGGGGCACGCCAGCTTCTGGGGTAAATCTGCTGGAGGTTGATGCTCCCACTCTCACTGCAATCTCTCTCTGGGTTAAAAAACTATTTAAAAGCACCACCATTTGTTGCGGGAGTTGTAGATTACAGTCCAGCAGCCTGTATATGAGTCCTTCGTGCCACATTTTATCGTATGCCTTTTCAATATCAAAGAATATGGCAATCGTTACCTCTTTCTTATTAAAACTCCGCTGAATGTCTTCTGCCAGCCTTAGGATATTGTCAGTTGTACTTCTTGCCTTTCTGAATCCTGCCTGGTGGACCCCCAAAACTCCTTTGGCATCAAAGTGGCTTTGGAGCCTGTCAGCCAGCACTCTTTCCAGAAGTTTGCCAAGGTTACTCAGGAGGCTAATAGGCCTGTAATTGACAGGCAGGTGGGGATCTTTGTGTGGTTTGGGGACCATAGACACCAAGGCTGATTTCCAGGGCTTTGGGAAATAACCAACATGGAGGCAAAGGGTATAGAGGTCTGCAAGTATGGCCAGAAACTGTTGATGCTTCTTTGATAAGCCGATTGTCCACTGTATCTTCACCAGGGGCTTTCACTTTGAGCTTCTTAAAATGCTCCTGGAGTTCAGTTATCGTGACCACTTTGATTAGAGGATGATTGATTTCTATATTTCCTAGGGGTAGATGGGTAGGCAGACAGACCTGGCGCTCTACTATTTCCTTCCACTCTGGATCGAACAAGGGGTCATCTGGACATGAATGTACATTTTGCAGGTGCTCTTTAAAAACATGTGCTTTTTCATTTTCTTCCTCGACCATTTGGCCATTATGTCTTAAAACTGTGATTCTTGAGTAATTTTTCTTTCCATTAAGCTGATTGATTTTCTGCCAAAATGTTTTGGGATTTGGGTCATTGTTTAAGTCCGTATAAAACCTGTTCCATGTTTTTTCTCATTCCCTCCTGATTGCTTTCCATATTTGTGTTTGTAGTTGGTTGACTTTTTGTTTGATCTCCGGAGACCTTGTTTTCATAAATTCTCTTCTTAGTCTTCTTTTTATTTTAATAAGCCGTATCAGAGAAAGGGGGAGGTTCTTTGGGCCTTTAGGATCTCCTCTAAGGCTCACTGAGCTTTCCCTGGCTGTGAGGAGTATCTGTCCGAGCAAGATAGATCTTTGGTCGATGGCAGAAGGTTCTGGATCACATGGAGGAAGGTGGGCACTCTGGTTGGTAGTAGAGAGCTTGAATGCTTGCCAGTTTGCTGATTTGTAATCATATCTTGTTTAGAAAACATGGTTACTCTTCCGGCTAATTCTGGGGTGCAGAGGCAAAGATCTAAAATGTCCACCGAGTTGTGCGTAGTGGAATAATGTGTTGGCTCATCATTAAGAAGAACTAGATCAGTCTGCTCGATTATAGTATTCAGTATAGTACCCGACTGATTTGTGCTTTTATTATTGAAAGCTGAGTGTTTGGCATTGAAATCTCCCATTATGATTGCTTTCTTCTCCTGGAGGAGAATCTCTTGGAAAAGACGGGGGGAAGGAGTTACACCAGGAGGACAGTAAATTGACATCAGGAGTATGCTGGAGTTAGGAGAGAGCTTAACTCTTGCAGTTATAAATTCATTACTTTGGGCTTGTTCTGGGCTTACTGAGATGATGGTTTCGTTGTATGTAATTGATCTTTTTATGAGCAGGGCAACTCCTCCACCTTTCCCCTGAGGCCTGTCTCTTCTTAGAATATCATAGCCTGGTAGGGAGAACTCTATGTGTGGGGAGAGAAACGTTTCATTTATTGAAGCTGCATGAACATCCTTTTCCTGTAGGATGTGTAGGAGCTCTTCTTTGTTTGATCTGATTCCCCTTATATTGATATGCAAAATATTGAATTGGTCCATATTGTTGTTCTTATTTAGAAAGACTATTTACTGAAGATGTTTCTCGAGGCATTTCCAGGTGGCTTCGTATTGTTTTTTATCCTGGCACAGACTCTTAAGGTCATTTTGGAGAACAGTGCATTGCACCAGGGGTCTGGAGGTTTTCTGGCCGGGGTGGAGCTGAGAGAGAGGCTGAGCCTGGGACGCCCGGGCCACCTCGGTGGACGTCGTCGACAACAGCGGGACGGCTTCCGGCCATCGAGTGGTCCTGTCCACCATGGTGAGGAGGTAAGTGAAACCGTGGGAGGGGGGAAGGGGGCCCACCAGGTCCACGTTGATGTGGTTGAACCTCCTTTCGGGCACCGGGAACTGCGCCAGGGGGGCTTTGGTGTGGCGGTGCACTTTAGAGCACTGGCACTCCACGCAGGTGCCAGCCCAGTCTCTCACGTCTTTTTTGAGCCCGTGCCAGACGAACCTGGCCGCCACCAGCTTTATAGATGGCTTTTTGCCCGGGTGGGAGAGGCCATGGACGGCGTCGAACACACGGCGTCTCCACCCAGAGGGAACAACGGGCCGGGGCTGACCCATGGAGACGTCACACAGGAGTGTGGTGTCGGCATCGTCGAAAACCACGTCCTCCAGCTGCAGCCCTGTGACAGCCGTCCTGTAAGCCTGCACGTCCGGGTCGGCGGCCTGATCAGCTGCCATGCGAGCGTAGTCAAGTCCCAAGTGAACCAGACTTTCTTAAAGGGACCGTATCTCCCTAACCCTGAGAAGTACACAATATAACTGCATGTGTTAAACATACCCAAACCACAGATTATGGTGAATAATGTCCATAGAGTCCGCCACAGTACTAACATTTTAGTCTTTGTCTTTACCTGTATTGGATTTTAATGTTTATGTAGTAGTTCCAATCTTAATGTTCCTGTACTTTCTGTTTTAACCCCAAAATCCTGCCAGGGGTTGAAAATTAGCCTTGGCTAGAAACCTGCATGCATGGCATGGCTGGGTGTTTAATGAAATGAATGCCTACATCAGCCAATCAGAATAGAGTAATCAAAACAGCAGTTTTGTAATTTTAAGCAGGCTTAACTTATTAAAACAGTCTTCTTTGAATCATTTAAAGTAATCATTGTGCAGCCATATCAAAATGGACAAAACATTACAACAGATACACCATGAATTGAATGATGTAGGAAATAGTTTCATGACTGTTAGTGTCTAGCCTCATGATCTGAGGATCTTTGGCTCCATCTTGTGGATACAGTACAATCACTGTGTTTGTTCAAGTTTCAGGAAGTAAAACTGAGTCATCAATCTGGTGTCTGGTGCGTTTAGGTAGAGTTGAGTGTGAATCAAAGCACAACAATAGTTGCCTTTTCACCATTTATTGTCACTAAACCACAACTGTAAGGGCACTCGGAGAGCGCAGACCTCCACCAAGGTTCGTGCTATTATTGCTTGTTCGTGAGTCGGATCCGGATCCGCTCCAAAATGTAATGGGTTCTTCCTTGGCCCATGCTACACCCTTCCACGAAGTTTCATGAAAATCGGGCCAGTAGTTTTTCAGTAATCCTGCTAACAGACAAACAGACAAACAAACAAACAAACAAACAAACAAACAAACAAACGGCACCGAAAACATAACCTCCTTGGCAGAGGTAATAAATAATGAAAAGTCAGACAGTGTTTTACAAATTTTCTACTGTTTCTCTGTTTGACCTCAGTTTGCTGGCTTGTATGGAAGAACCAAGTGGGATACACAACACTGTGATCCAGAGAGGAAAGAAAATGTGTTGATAGTGAGTGAATTCAAAATATGTTTATTCCAAAAAAAATCTTCCAAAATACCACACACAATTACAAAGCAAATCACTGAAAATGAAAGCACTGTTACATTTGAGAAAAGATTGTATGAATGCTTATATTAACTATAATTTTAAAATGTTAGCTTAAAAATCAAAAGTAAATAAAAAATACATTTAAACTGTTCATTGTCCCATGAAAAATGTAATGTAATATATATTGCATTATAACTATGTTGCACTATGGCCTTTAATATAAATTTCATATATACTGTATATGAAAGTAATCAATGTCAAATGTCCAAAAAATATGTTTCCACCAGAAAAGATCATCGGAACTAAAATCCCAAATTAGGTAGGACAACTAAGAACACATTCATCTTATATTCTTATTTCTTATATATATATATATATATATATATATATGTATATAGTAGTGGCCAAGCCTGTCTGAACCATGGATTTCAGCTGGGTGGTTGCTGTTCTGACCACAGTCATTCCTCACAATCACACCTAGCAGCAGCCATGAAGCAAAACTGTGGCCTTAATGTGGCTGCAAGTGAGTTTTACTGTTTTGGACAAGCCACAAATCAGAAATACCTTTGTCTTTGAAAATGAGTGAGCACATTTTTTCCACCTCTATTTAGGGTTAGATGTTGAGTCTCCAGTGAGGTTAAAGTTAGGGTTAAGACAAGGGCTAGGTTCATAATTAACTTTTTAGGGGGAAATGATGTTGCGTTCTGATGTGATTTTAGTTGGATCTGGCCGTCTTGCTTTCCTTGTGTTCTTCATCGCCACAACGTCTGCATAGACAACATCGCTTTCATAATTACCTGGAAACAATAAAAAATGGATACACCATCAGAGATCCAGTTAAAGAGATGGGTGTTATTATAACACATTAATTGTGTATTTAAAACATTTTCTCAAAAATAGGGCAATGCATTGTTTATCATAAAACTCAACCGGATTGAGTCTGTACCTCATCTTTCTTCAAGAAACTAATTTTCCTCCATCTACCTCAAAAATGCTGCCATTTTGACAGTTAAACCACCTCAACATTAACTTTTAAGTTAACAACAGAAATTATTCATAAACCATGATTTATTCCCGTTTTAAAGTTAACCCTTATTGGTGTAAATTTTCAGTTATACCGATTATGCCTTAACATATATATATATATATATATATATACATATATAATATATATTTCACCTGATAAGTCTCAATCACTCAGTTCACTGAAGATGAGTAAAATAATCTCTGATTTTAAGTAATAGGTTCTTATCATTGAAAGAAAAGGGACAATTATTTTATTTGTGGGCTACTTAAATCACTCACTGGATCAGCGCCAGAATACCTGAATGAATCTTAAACCAACCAGAGCCCTTAGATTTGCAGAGGCTGGCCCTCTCGGTTTAGAAGAAGAAGAAGAAGAAGAAGAAGAAGAAGAAGAAGAAGAAGAAGAAGAAGAAGAATCTCTTTTTCTTACCTGCATTAACAGTCTGGGATCTGGTTTTCTTACATTTCTTACAGGTGATGCCAAGACACAGAGCCAGAAGGAAAAGGAGAGTGGCGGCACTAGCAATCACAGCCACAGTCACAACAGGGAAGTGGTGGGACAAGGAGGCTGGAAACAAAACAAAAACTGAACTCAGATGAACTTGTACAAAGTTTAACAATCATCAACCACACTTAACTAAGCTATCTCAGAATTTTTGGGCTGGTATCCCTCTGGTTCCCCTATCTCACTGAGCCAAACCAAATGAGATATGAGATGAGGTAGACATATTATTGCCAGAGCTACTAATTAAAGGTCTTTCTCAAATATTTCTTGTTCATTCTTGTGTCCTCCATCAAGTGTTTGACGTAATATCTAACGGCCGATGTACAATTCCAAAACAGAAAAATGACATGGACGGAAGACAGATAAAGATCCCACAAGTTTACTCACCAACCAAAAAATCTATAGGATGTATCGGATAGTGACTTGGCCAATGCAAATGAATAGGAAGCCACAAGATTCATTGCAGAAACCTCCTGAGACTATTGTTTCTGAAAGGTAGCCTGTCCCATTCAGCTAATACAATAGTTCACCCAAAAATGAAAAAATTGTCATTATTTACTCACCCTCATGTCAGTCAAAACACCAATTAAGTTTGTATGTTCACATAACACACAGCGAGTCAGCTCCACAGCTCCACAACAGCCTTCTCCAAAACAATTTAAGTGAATGGAAATGACTATAAAATTACTCCAAACAGCTTGTGCAGGAGTGTTGTGAAGCCAACAATTGCAGTGTCCAAAAGACCTATATTTGCACCAGTATTTACAACAAGTCTTCACTTAAAGCATTGTTTTCAAAAGCATTCACACTTACGTGCACACGTCATGTGTTCACACTCTGCTTGACATGAACATGTGACCTTTCCCCATTTCCATGTTTATATTCTATGTCACACAAACAGAGAGAGCTCTTCCCACAGTGCCTGCTAAACTGCCACTAACACGCGATGTGTGCGTGCAAGAGTGAATGCATTTGAAAACAAATTTATTGAAGACTTGCAAAAGCAAAGGATTTGATCATCCTGTACCCACCTTTACAGCTTGTCAGGTGGATAGCTGTTTCACTTCTGCTGACTTTGTTCTGAACACAACAGGTCAAGTTTCCTGTCAGCTGACCATGTAAGCCGATGCTATTGGTCAAGACGCTGGACTTGACTTGCACAGTTGTATTCCTGGCCATTGATTGTTTGTCCAGTGTCCAGTTGCTCAGGAATTGTCTGGGGGTCCTGGTCCTCATCAATAACTGATTGTTCAATGTCCAAATGAACTCTAATCCATCTCCTTCTGAGGAGCAGCTGATCATCTTCTCTCCTGGCGACACACACACCTGAGACACAGCTGGCTCTGATACTGGAGCTGGGACACAAATACACAGTCACACACATACACCCAATGCCATGTGAAATCCACTGTCAGTGTCCTCACAACATAATCTCACGTCTCATTAAGCCTTAAACTATGGAGCCAAAATCTATTCCAAAACATGTAACTGAAAGATAAACAAGTTGCATGAGCATCATGAGAAGTAGAGGTGTATTGTGATGTAATTGTTCACTGTAGCACCCAGTTATTAAGAGGTGGGTGAGCGTGGGTATGTCAGATGTAGTTATATAGCCTATATGATAGAGATGTGTCCACAAATGCAACAAATATTTCTGTAATGGTGAAGCTGTATCAGTGTAGATATTTAAGTACCTACAAAAGCAATTTGAAGTTGTTTAAAATAACTACAAGTTACAAGCTTTGTATTCACAATCCTACTTTAGACATAACACACAGTGCAACTTGTGACACAGACACTTATCGAATCTTAAAAATACGTGCATCTGAAGGGGCTCACCCTTCAGATGCACGCATTTTTAAGATTCGATTTTGGCTACATTTGATATTAAACAAATCATTTATTTGTCTTATAATTAATAATGTTTATACTGAAGATGGGGTTTCATTAGAGGCCTCTAAAAAGAGACCATGGTAAAAATGAATGTTACTTAAGTGGATGAGCATCCTACAAAATCAAGTATGCTCTAAACAGACAGACAGCTAGAGAGGCCAAGCACAACCATTTATTTTCCCTTTTACCTATGTATTTGTTTAGTTACAACACAATCCATTTTCAATTTCATCAACATATTGCTATTAAAGAAGTCTTAATTTGGAAAAAAAAGGCCTACCTTGTATTTCTAGTTGCATGTTGACTTGCCGCAGTAGTACACCATTTGAATCGAAAGTTTCCAACTGATAATCTCCGGAGTCTCTCTCCATTGCACAATCAAGCTTGAATGTCCCATTGATGAAGAATTCAGACTGATTTATATATTCCTGATCCAGAGTTGCTAACCCATTGACTATTTTTAACAACAAATGTTTGTTATCCTTTATCAACTGTATCTCTCTCTCATTTGCTCTAGAGGTCAGATGAAAAAACAGCGGCTCTCCCAATGCTCCAAAACATTGCCGAGTTCCACGGCCGTCAGACAAATTGCACACCGTAGACCCTGATAATAAAAAAAAACACAATAAAATACTAATGTAATGGCCATTGTATTTTAGTGTCATACATTGCATATCCATATCTCAATAGGGAAAAGCTAACAATACAACACTATTCATTCAACGTTTAGTAGCAATTCAAAATTGTGTATTTAAATAATTACTCTTAATAACTATTTTACTTTACTATTCATAACCATATTTCTAAATAATGTAATTGTATTCATAATTAAATGTTTTAATTTCTTAATGTTAGCTAATAATTTATATTTGTAAAAGCAGGATTTTCTTTTCTCAAAAATGTATGTGTAATGTTGACAACAATAAGATCAAATATTAATAATGGCATCTTATCTTTATAATGTAATTACATAACTTGAATGTTTAGTAAGGGTTTCAGTTATTGCTAATTTATACAATTACTAATCAAGATTATACAGTTGAACTGAACTGTACCTTGTGCCAGAGCTGTTGGTACCAGAGCTGCGATGATCATGTAGATGAAAATCATCATTTTCTGTTCCAACACACAAATCACAGCATCATTAAAAACTCCATGGCAAAGTCTTTGTCTGTCATTTTTTGTGTCAGAGGCTTCTATATCCATAATACTTGTGCAGCATTATACCTGAACAATATATACATTCTCTTCATAATCAGAGGACAATTTGAGGGACGGGTTGTGAATTCATACCCTTTAGAAATTCTTTAAAACTCTCACTCACCAAAGTCACGATGGCAGGATGTTTTCTTCGTGGCAGTTGAGGACTGACCTGTGAAGTTTCCACTGCGGGTTGGTTTACCTCTGCTCATCTTGATCACCGAAGGGGGTGAGATAGTGAGAAGAATCGAGGAAGCAGAGTCAGGGTTCGTCTCCTGTTCCTTATTTTAGATTTGTAGACTTATTGAACACCTTGCAGTGTTCAGATAATGACTACTGACATAAACTAGAACCTCAAACTCAAACATAGGCCTGTGGACAAACTGTTGGCCCTTGGTGCAAAAACAGGATATTCTCTACTATCTTTAATTTCAGATATCAGTCATCAAATTTATCTTCTGTGTCTAATCCTCCTCTGCTCAAATAAACCACAGGCCATCTACACCTCCAGTTGCAGTCATGTTGATTTCAACTTTTGAGTTTGGTGTGGAGTTTGGTATTACATGCTTATTAATTATCAATTCTTAATTATGCACAATATGAGATTATGCTGTCATTTAGTGGATGTCTAGACTTTCCTGAGTCCAATTACAGCATATGGCATATTAAAAGGGGGATTTTCAGTTTTGTCTAAATTAGGGGTGTGCGTTCCATTATAGGTGCCAATAGGTCAAAAAATGATACAAGGAGGGGTGCCATAACCTCTCATCTGTTTCTAATAAATCTCTACTTAGGGGTCTTAGGCTGGGAACACACTATAAGACTTTCAAAACTGCTGATGTCACTGATGTCAGGACCTTTAATCTTGCAGGAACTCGATCCAGCGTTAATCACTATATATTACTATGCACATTAATGTAATGTGCATTAATATGCACTGGAAAAAAAAGCAAAAACAAAATTTGGGTGGAGAGATGTGGTCATCATGGGCTGTAGACGTTTCAGTAGAGCTGGAGGTGAGAAGGCTGCAAACACCATGCTCTAATTATGCTCTTCATAACCACGTCACATGTAAACCAGATTTGTAGGGGAGGTGTCACTTTATATAATCATGTAAACGGTTTAATCGCATCACTGTCTCACTGCATATGCAATGGTACCCATTGTAAACAAGGAGAAAGACAGGCAGACTTTCAATGAAAAAGAATTGTTGTTGCATGTCCCTGACAGCACTGAGAGCACAGTATGTTTTAGCACTAAGTGCACTGTCCACTTAAAGTTAAAAATATCTCAACTTCAGCAAAAGAGCATGCCAAGCCTTAAGCTATAGTTTTTAAAAGACATAGAGCAATAAAAGGAGCCGCAACTTGTGCTTCCACCATACAAAAATATGAAGTGCTCAGTGGGCACAAAGCTCTTCTCTGCAGCTCTCTTCCTCTAATTGAGGTGTGTGTGTGTGTGTGTGTGTGTGTGTGTGTGTGTGTGTGTGTGTGTGTGTGTGTGTTTTTATTCAGGTGAGGACACGACTACTGCCCAGGCAGCATCTAGAAGTGAATCATCTTCAAATCAAGCACTGTGTAATTACAGTTTATGAGCCTTAAAGATACTATATTTTAAAAGGACCCACTTTTGTCTGCTCTGGACAAGGTATCAGTTTCTGTGGGGGACACTATTAAAGGTGACAGCTTGTCATCCTATTTCCCATGTCACAACAGTTACTTTAATGCAGGATATGAGTTCAGTGAGGCACGTTTGTTTGGCATTATTGTTTTATTACTCACTTCCTAAACATGTCACTAAACATGAAGTTTCATAATTAATTTTATAATTTCCAGATACTGCTCACAAAAGTCTGCATCACTCAAGTTAGTTACACGCAACTTTAGGTGATGAGCCTCATGGTGACTGTTAAAAACCACAGCTGCTTGTCTGCTTCTGTGTTAGCCACAGCGACAGTAGCTGTTTTTCACTTTGACTGCACAGAGAGACAGATGGTGAGAGATAAAAAGACGTAAGAAAGACAGGCAGAGAATCAACACAGAAAAGACCAACAAGTTCTCATTTTAGTATGTTGAGAAGTGGACAATATAATGTGTAAATTACATTGTATTTGATTAAAAGTGGGTTTCTGAGAGTCCAGTCCACTTCTACTTGATGCAGAAATATTTGTCTTTCAATAAATGGACGAACGGGTATTTAAAATGTAGGATGATGCAATATGAATTCAAGAGAAAATGTTTATATCCGGTGATTCATCTTAAAGGTTTTGTTAACTGCTCACATCTGCATGTCTGGTTTGTAACTCTCACACCCTCAAGAGAGACGCATCTGTTGCCGGCTGTTATAACACATTTTCTCTTTGTTCTGTTCAGATTGTTTCCTGTTATCTTTTCTTTTAACTTTTGCAAAGTGTTTAAGGCACTACATGAATAAAGTTGACTTGATTCTCTTTGGATCTACTGTAAGAACAGAAGACCACATACAAGTGCACTGAAAATAGCTTGCTGATAGTCAAAATTTTGCGTCCTCAGCTGCCATTTTAAGATCCTGTCATTTGACTTTGGTGAGAAGTCTCCAAATATATTGCATAGTATAACCTGACCAAGTTCTATTAATGACACTAAAGTTGCTCACTGTGCTGAGGAGATTTTAATAATACGCTATCACATGTTACTTAATAGGTAACTGAACAGAAATATTTTCACATATTTTCACATTTTGATTTATTTCATTCCCTCTCTAAGAAATAGATTATCACAAGAAAAACAACAAAACATGCAATATTGGTACACTTAACATTGATGCTTTCACACCTTTGCTAATTCTGTCATTGAAAAAAGAAGAGGTTAGAAAAGAGGTTATGAAGTGCATCAGTTCTCAGTGTTCTGGATTAGCCAGTTCACAGAAGGCACCAGCTGCTGCTGCTACAGTGAAACAAAATTCTTGCTATAAAAAGTTACCAGAGTAAATATTCACAGAGTCCCCATGCATCAGCTTTGTTAAATAAAAGCTGGCCTGTTAATAATTATCTCAGGATGTATGGTGGAAAGAAATCAACTTATTATTCATTTACTTTTCACACTTTGTTAAACAGTTCAAATCTTCCTCCCTCTGTCTAAACTCCAGTTCACACATAGTGGGTAGTTGGAACGACCTTTAAAGCTGTTGCCTGAGAAGTAGTTCTCAATCGAATGTTTTTCAAACTTCACCTTAAGGAGCCACATTTTGCGACCCATGCTTTTAGTCCATCCATCCATGAATTTTCCTGTTGCTTATATTAGTTGTTGTCAAATGTGTTGTATTTTATATCGTATTAATATTTTAGTCTTCTATCTTTACCTATATTGTATTTTAATGTTTATGTACTATTTCCAGTCTTAATGTTCCTGTACTTTCTGTTTTAACCCCAAAAGATAAAAGATAAAGATAAGATAAAGATGTACTTTATTGATCCCCTAGGGGAAATTCAGGTGTGTCACAGCAGCAATGTACAGTACAATAGCAGAACAAAGAGAAGGTAATAAAAAAAAATTATAGAATAAGAATAGCACAGAAAGGATATAGGCATTATCCAGTGTAATAAATTGAAATTAATAAATTTAAAATACATGTAAAATTGAGTCCAGGGATTGTGATTGTGATTAGTGCAAATTCTAGTGCAGGTTATGGGTGAGGGGCAGGGGCTTGGAGTGAGGGTGGGGCAGGGGCTTGGAGTGAGGGTGGGGCAGGGGCTTGGAGTGAGGGTGGGGCAGGGGGAATTAGTGGGAAATTAGCCTTGGCTGGAAACCCACATGCATGGCACCTGTTTTGTATTTTATATATGAAACAATGTTTAATGCATTTGTCCCTGCTAAATAAACGAGTATACAAAAATAAATAAAACAGGGCAGGCATCCTTTTCCCCTGCAACTTCTTCCAACTCCTCCTCAGGTCCCGGGTCCAAGGTGGCCAGTTTTCAAAAGCAAGCTGAGCAGACCACCAAAAAGATCTGCAGGCCCAAAATCCTTAAATTCAAGTAAGGTTCCTTGGTTTTAGGTGTACAGATGCAGGACAGTAGCACTACAAGCGAGTGCCCAAGTTATATATGTTGTTCTCTGAAGACATGAGGGTTGCTATGTTGTTTGGGTTGTTTTCCTCATTGCAACCCTCTCCTCTTCGGTTCTGCCAATCCACATTTTTTTCTTCTTCTCTACCATTCTGCCTCCATTTCTCTCCTTCTTTTCCCCAAGGGTCGGCAGTAATGCCTGCCAGTGCCGTTATCGGGCCAACACTGCCCTCACCTCTCCAACCTAGGAGCAAAAACCAAGGAGGGGTCAGACTTTCAGAAACAGAAACCAAGGAGAAGTCAAGCAGTTTCATAATACCAAAAACAGAAAGCAAGGTGCATCATAATGCAAAAAGAAAAAAGTCAAGGAGGGGTTCAACAGTGTCATAATACTTATCATTTTAACCTTACTTAAATTGATTACCTCTTCCCCGTCTGCACTGCAGCGTCGCCTTGGTGATGATGTCATCCAGGGGTTGCAGCGAGGTCAACCAGACAGGAAGGAAGTCCCAGTTCTGCAGTCTGATCGGCAGACAGCCAGGCCTCCGCGCCTGGAGCACATTCACTATTGCAACAAAGATAATCACCGCGACGACCGGCACGCCGATCCCGGTCATCACCCTCCAGCCAGCCATGGAGAGGGAGAAGACGAGGGACGGCAGGAGGAGGAAGCAGAGGACGAGGTAGAGCACGGCAAACCAGCGGTACCTGTGTGCGAGTGTGTTTGTGTTATTTGAGTTTATCATTTCTTAAACATGTTGTAGAGTTTTATTAAATGTCAAAAATGTAAAAGTACCTATATTAAGCAACATTCCTATATGCTTATTTAATATGTAACCTTTGTCCCATATTTACACCTGAAGTGCCTAAAACTCAAGACTACAGAATCTGCTTCACCATTATAAGATTAAACTCTAAAAGTAACATCTTGTGTGTTTCTCATACAACTGTGAGCCTGGAATGTGCAAAAGCCAAAATCTCAAAAGCCAAAACACTGACCAAGTGGCCCTGACAAAATAAAAACGTGTTGTTTTCTAGAAGAAGGTGCTCACCTCTTATTACACATCTCCTTAAAGTGCTAGAACTATAATTCTCATTGGCTGTTCAGTCTTGTTCATATGACCTGATACTTTTTGACCAATAGCTTTATTATATTCTATCTGTATTAACATAATCATGAATATTCAACACTATAAAACTCTTTGTAATCATCCAGATTTTGAGTTCCTTGGCTCCCAACTTGCAGATTGAATAAACCTGTCAAACTGCCACTCTCTTGTCCCGAGTTTTCTTCCACAGAACATTGTCTTGAAAAGTGAGATAGAAACATGACATGATGATGATGATGACGATGATGATGATGATGATAATTATTATTGGTCTTAGCAGTATTGGTAATAGTAGTAGCAGTAGTAGTATCTTTTGCTTTCTCCTGATGGTACAGCTACCATCTTTGGCCATTTGGCAGCAGCCATTTTGGGTCCCTCAATCAGTTTATTTGGGGACATTTAATGCTGTGAGTGAAAATGGAAACTATTGTTATTACTTGGCGGTGCAGCGGCCGAGGGCACAGGCCATACGGATGGGTACGCGGGAGGCTGGCACTGGATACCACAGCAGGATGCCAAGCAGGTTGAAGAAGAAATGACATAGAGCAACCTGGAAGAGGAGAGAATATTTAAATATTTCATATTTAAATATGAAATAATAATATATGTATATAGCCATGCATGTGTTTGTGTGTGTGTGTGTGTGGGTGTGTGTGCGTGTGTGTGTACCTGTACAGCAGCCCCCAGTTTATCCCCAGGGCTAGCCAGGGCGGCCAGTGTAGCGGTTGTGGTGGTTCCCAGGTTGGACCCCAGGGTTAAGGGGTAGGCTCTCTCAATACTGATCACACCAATACCTGAGGGTTCGTAGTAGGTTATACAACAGGGAGGTCCAAGCAAGCTGATTGCAGAACTGAATGATTCTGTCTTGTAACAAATCTTCTACACGTACGATCTTTAACAAACATGCCTCACTATCTGCTGCAGTCCCATTAATGTTGTACCAAGCCAGCAGCAGAGAGCTGAGCATAACTGTAGAAACACTGAGATGGTAATGTATTAAATGCTGAAGTGAACAGCAGCAGAGAGCAGATGAATGCTAGAATTTCCTGTTACTGACATTTTATTCCTCATGTGCAGAAAAAAGGATAAAAAATATAGTGTAATCAACCTTTTTTTTTTTTTTTCAACTGATGCAAAGTACAGTTTTGGAGACACAAACAATATCCAGATTTATCTTGTACTGTGGACAGCATGTGAACTACATTGTCAAAAAAGAGCATCCAATAATTGGTTTGTCGTCTTTTAATGTTTATGTCCTGCATTTCAAATTTGTGTGGACAATAAGAAATAACTACATGTTTATAAATGATTTGTCTCTAGGGAAATTATCTTTTTGCTTTCTCACCTCCAGAGTCTACGTATTGACTCTGCCAACTGGTTGCTCAAATGTGTGTGTTTGTGTTTGTGTCTTACCTATGAGCGGAGTGATCGCAGAGGTGAAGACAGAACTACTCTGAACCAAAAAGGTCATGCCCGCTCCTACTAATACAGCCAGATAACCTGCCAGCCAGGTGCATGGATAGGGGAAATCTAGAGGAGAGGAGAGGGAATCTATTGTAGGACTCCTACATTCACATGTCTGATTGGTATAGAATCAAATAGAGTGAGTAGTTGTGTGTATGTAAGAGAGAGAGAGAGAGAGAGAGAGAGAGAGATTGATTCACCACTTTGACTTTTAGACCTTCAGAGTGAAGACATTTCTGTGAAGTGAGGTCATTTTGGCCTTTCCTCATTTACAGTGTTAGTTTAGGGTTAATGTTAGAATTAGGATTTGGTTTATTAAAAGGCAAGAGTTAGGATTAGGTGTGGTGTGTTTAGAATTAGAGTTTATTACCTGTGTTAATGACTGTATTGATAGCGCTGGCGACCTGGCCCTTCAGCAGTGAGTTGAGCAGTTTAACCAGCAGGATCAGACAGCTGCACAACACCAGCAGGGAGCAAACCAGGAGGATCAGACCTATGGCCAAGTCTGACAAAGAGCTGTTTACAAACAGATGGCTACCTGGGGGAGATCGACAGAAAGAGGATCTAATAGTGCAAAAAGATGATTGGGATAAGTACCGAAATGAAACAAATTCAGCTACTCTAAAACAACTTTAATTATACAACTTTAATACTACAAGTCAAGGTATTTTAGTTGCAATAGCTTTCACCCGGCCTATGCATGCAATCCTGTAACTCTGACAAAGGCTTTTGCAGCCGAAACACATTTATTTTCTAATATTAAAGAGTTGTCAATTATACTCCAACAGTGGCTGATTTTTTTCATTCCTTTGATTCTTTTTGATTTATGCACCTTGAAGGAGCTACAATGTTTTTGTGTCAGACAGACAAACTGAGATGACTAGCACACACACACACACCAGTAGAAAGAAGTGAGAAAATACAGTATATGAGAGATGGGAGAAGAGAAGAGAAGAGAAGAGAAGAGAAGAGAAGAGAAGAGAAGAGAAGAGAAGAGAAGAGAAGAGAAGAGAAGAGAAGAGGACCCAAAAGGAGATACTTTAACGATAAAATGTCTTACATTTCTTTGCCTGTTCTGAGAGAGAGAGGTTGCTGGTGCTCCAGGCCGTTTCATTGTCCTGTCAGCAAAGAATAAACAGCCAGAGAGACAGACTGAGGCACAGACACACAAACCCATGTGTGACATCCAATCATAGTTTGGGATCCACTGTAACCACATCTGAATATTGAAAACCCACAGCCAGCTTCCCCCACCCCACTTACTGACCGTATACCACACTGTCAGAAGAGCCACGACTCAGCAAGACAGTTTTACACACCAACTCCATTTGCATTGATACATGTATTATCTAAAAATTTTTGCCCAAAGAAAATATTTGATGTCATCAAATTTATATATGTTTTTTAATATTTAACATTTTGCACATTCATTCACAGTCTATTGTCATCACATTACCCTCTTTTATAGATAGCTCATATTAGCTAGTTAGCTACGCTAGTTAACGTTACTGAAGCTGTTGTGGATGTGTTCGTATAGCTTGATGTCCTTGTCGCCTTGCCCCCTTTGTCTTTTGTGAAATGAGCATGACCTTAATCTTAACCAAAGTTGTTTTCCTTGCCTAAACTTATCCTCACATGATAAGCTAACCTTTTCATGTGAGGAACACGTGAAAATGCCGTGTTCGATTTGTGCTATTGTCACATAATCCCTTCCAGGCGGGCGAACATAATCTTTGCATTATTCAAATCCACAACACATCATCTGCGTTTCAGAATTAGTGCTCATTTTCCCCAAAAAATTGAGACTGGGTGTGCATAACATACAGAGAATCTCATGATATATTGGCAACTAACCTTTAAGTACACAGGTAGACTATAGCCTACCTTTCATAAACCTATTTATTGATTAAGATGACATACAAGTTCATAGATTTACTTATGTATGCATTTTGATTGATTGATGTCATGTGCCATTCAAAACATTCTCTTGCTTTTATGTTTCTTGACAAACAAACACACACACACACACACACACACACACATTGCATCATACCTGTACCATGATGGTTGTGGTTGGACACCACTGCTTCACCAGACTCCTGTTCCTCATGCTCTGGTCTCCAGTAGCGATGGCTGTGATGACAGACCGGTCCAGCTACACAGAAAATCGTGTCATGGAGTTACGACATATTGCTGCTAACAATGGGAAACAGGGATTTTGCTTGTTGACTAACAACAGTAAAAAGAAGCAGAAGAAGTGAAAGAAACTTTATGTAGAATTACAGTGTATTACTGTTGCGTGGAACCCTTTTATCTCCAGTTTTTACTTTTTTACAAGCAATAGTAAACTTTTAAAGAGATGAATATAGAGATTGAATATAGAAGTAATCTTTCTGTCAGGTACTTCTTAGTGTAGGTTGTGGAACAGTATGGCTATTAATCTCTATAAAGAATTTAATCTATGTATACATTTTCATCTTGTTTCCTCTTGTTTCATACGTTTCCAGTATTACTCTTTTTAGAGGTTGAACACAAGAAACTTGGGAGCAAAGGTTGGAATAAATGATCTCTGACTCTGTAATGATGTGCTGAGTGGAGCTAGACTTTTAAGTTGAAAGTAACATTAACTTTACTTCAAACCCAGAGAGGGTCCTTGGCACTTGTGATAGCAAAAGTTAAGAGCCTTTATTGTAGACTGGCAATCTGAAAAGGTAAAACTGACCAATGCCAGGTTAGTCAGTGTTAACCTTTCAGATGAGGAAATGAAATTCCATGCAACACCACTATGGAAAAACAGTTAATAGTTGATCTTTTGCTACTAGACCTTTTTCTCTCCTTTTTTCCCTTTTTTGGTAGATTGCCAATGTAGAATGAAGGATTTTAACTGTTGCTATCACAGTTGAATACCTCAGATCCTGTTTGGTTTTTAACACATTCTTGTAGTACTCATTCTCAATTTGCTTTGTTGTCCATCCTGAATACTCAAAAATGGTAGCCAGTGCTTATCAAAACATACAGGGCAGTAGATGCTGTCTAGTACCTGGATGATCAGTTTGGTGAGTGGCTCAGTGATGACTTTTAGAAACTCGGGCGCCTCTTCTCCGGTCCTGAGTCGGAGGGCGTCGACCGCAGCCTGTGACAGACGCCTCAGCAGACCACTCACAGCCTCCAGGGGGAGGAGCACCAGGACGGATAGCCAATTAAAACAGTCGTGGACCGTGGCTCCGGCAAACGCCCTGGAATAAGCACGTTTAACAGGCTTTCCAAAAATAAACATACACATAAATGTATGCAACAGCACACACACACACAGTCCTACCGTTCAAACTCATCTCTCTCCCCAGCCTGCATTAGAGCAACAATGGTGTTGGTGACTGATGTCCCAATGTTGGAGCCCATGATGATAGGAATGGCTGACTGAACATCAAGCACTACACAGAAAGACACAATTAGACAGACCGAAACACTACAATCAATCAATTGATTAGTAGATAGATGTGTTGTGTTGGTCTTGATGAGGCCGGGTGTCTCTTTACAGTGTAGGTACATTAACTTTGATTACCGTAGTTGTAGAAGTATTAAGACTGAGGCTGTAACTCACACCCAGAGGAGACGAGGCTGACTATGATGGAGGTGGAGGTGGAGGAGCTCTGGACTAACACCGTCACCAGTATCCCCACCACCAGCCCTGCCACCGGGTTAGACAGGATAGCGTTTTCCTGGAAGATATCACCTGCTACCCTTCCTGGGAGAGAGAGAGAGGGAGGGGGGAAGAGAGAGAGAGAGAAAGCAAGAGATGGAGAGAGGCAAATAAACAGAGAGAAAGGTAAAGAAACAGCTCTGATTTTCAATATCAAGCAAAGTATGTGTTAGAATAAATAAAAACAACTTACAGACTATTATGCTTCTAGAATAGTATGTTGCTAATTCAATGGGAATTTGACTTCTTATGGCACTAACACTGCTGATATTTATGATGATGATGATGATGATGATGATGAGGGTGATCGTGATGAAGGCTACCTACCTCCAGCTAGTTGGAAGGCAGAGCTTAGAATGTCAAGGGAGCAGACGAAGAGGTAGAGGAGGAGGAAGAGGAGCGGGGTCTTGGAGAGACCGGTTACCACAGATTTCACTCGTGTCAGTTTCAACTGAGTTTCCATGGTAGGATCCTGTAAGGCAGCAGTTGTCGTTAACGTGGTAGAATAAGTAGTTGTAGTAGTAGTAGCAGCAGTCATAGTAGTAGAAGTAGTAGTAGTAGTAGTAGAAGGGATTGGAGTTATAGTAGTAGTTGTAGTAGTGGTAGTAAAGCTGTAGTAGTAGAAGTAGTAGTAGAAGTAGTAGGGATTGTAGTAGTAGAAGGAGTTGTGGTAGTAATGCTGTAGTAGTAGTAGTAGTATCAGTAGTAGTAGTAGTAGTATCAGTAGTAGTAGTAGTAGTATCAGTAGTAGTAGTAGTAGTAGTAGACATTGTAGTCATAGTAGTAGTTGTAGTAGTGATAGTAAAGCTGTAGTAGTAGTATAAGTAGTAGTAGTATTGATTTGATTGACTGTAACTGAAAACTTGTAATGAATGTCTTTCACCTTCCTCTCACCCTTCACATGGCTGACTGGAATTAAAACCAAATTTATTTTTTATTTATTTTTTAATTTTATTTTATTTTGGATTTTACTTCTACAGCGCACTGCACAAAGGAAACTGTAAGATTACAGTAGCAGTTTATCAAGCACTTTATATAAACCATAATGGTAAGATACTGTGCATTAACCTGACTTCTATAACGATGAACAGTTTTAGCATTACAGACCGCACTATAACCAAAACTGTGTCCAAAACATGAATGAATATCAAAGCAAAGCAAAAATGATTCCCATCCAGCGCTGCTTCAAACATAGTATGTATTATTTTATCATACCTTGGGTTTTGGTGAAACGGTGCCAGAGAAAGCTAAATGTTGATTCAGACTGCAGTCCCACCTGAGAAGGAAGAAAGAAAGAAAGAAAGAAAGAAAGAAAGAAAGTGCAGTAAAAGGAGCAGAGCAAAAGAAAAGAGAAAAGAATGAAAGAATGCGAGGGAAAACCAACAGAGTGAAACAGAAAAGAACGAAAGAAAGAAGGAAAAGTTCACTTGCTCTCTCCTCATACAGTTAAAGAGAGACAGAGTGAGGGAAAAGCGAGAAAGGAGATAGAGAGGAGAAAGAAGCAGACGGAATAAGAAAGGGAGGCGCTACTGTAAAGTGTTGATTAACCCAATTAGTAGAGCATGGTTGACAGGTGGTATAATGTAAACTCTCTTTCTCTATTTCTCTTTCTCTGTCCTTCTGTCTCTGTCACTATTGGATATTATGCTTTATTATTGTGATTTGTCACATACTTACATATTTACTTTCTTAGTCTATTTGTTTGTTTTTTGGAGGGGGGATTGGTTAGGTTAATCTTTATCACCTTTATCATCTCTTCTTTCATTCTGTTTTTATCAACAGACAATTGCCATATCCAACCAGTTAAAGAGATAACTGATAATAAATGCTTAATCATTAGCGAATGACTTGTATTTTCGGTAACCCTTTAAATTACAGGCCATTAATTATGACTGGAAATAACTAAGTAAAACAGATGATAATAACTAGTTATAGCATTAGAATGACTGGTTTATGTGTTATTTACGTTTTGAATTAAATTAAGTGAAATCAATTTGGCTCTAATCTTGGGTTAATGTGGGCATGATCCCATATGCTTAAAACCTGTGGGAATAGGACCACTTATCCAGATTCACTGGTCAGGATACATGACAAGTTGAACTTCACTATCACTCACAAGACAAACTGGTCTCAGATCAGCACCACTATTGGTAGATATTGTCGGAAAAAGTCGACTAAAGACAAGTAAAGCGGCAACATCTAGTGGTGAACTTGAGTTATGACCATTTTTTTTTTTTTATATCTTTACATGACCATAGGGGAAGTGTTTCACATAAATGCAAGCTCTCATTTATTCATTCATTTTCAAAACTCTTGTCTTGTCAATCCTGTATTTATAAGCCTAAATTTGAAAAAATAATGTTTGTGAAAAGAAATTGTTCCAGGGATGCTACAAATTTCTCTAATATTAAAAGGAAGAGGGGGCATGGTTGGTGATCAGTAGCATAGGTTTCTTAAAATTTGCCAGGTGATTGAGATGTTGAGGCCGGCTATTAAAGAACCCCATGAAACATCATTTTTACTTCCTTGATTTGATGTGTTTCATGTTGACACAGGATTTTGGGGCATAATGCAGTGAGGGATCATTCAAAAGTCTAAACCAATGGAATATGAGTCAGGGAGAGAAAGGCAGTTTTATTTAAATCGGGGGCGGGATTGTTCAAAAATCTGTGATGATTTTATTGGTTGGAGTTTTTATTTGAGCCTACTGGTGCAGCATGAGATCACCATTAAAGATACTGTGTTTTCCAGGAAGTAACAGTAATGTGAGTTAATTTCATGGGAACTTAAATACTCTAGCCCTTTGCATGCTAGATGCTAATCTTTACAATAAGTAACCTAGTATCATATTATCTGGCTTGATCCTCTGTGCGGTCTACCCTTCCTCACCTTAACAATGCTAACAACAGATAAATCATTTTAGTCATGCCCACTTAGGCTCATCAGAGACAACTCAGTTTAGCTGCTGATACTTTGAACAGGGAGGAGCAATGTGGCCATAAGATAAGGCCATGTCACTTCACAGAGCGTGAGGTTTCACATACTTTGTTCTACACTGCAAAAAATACCCACAGAAACAATTGATTTAGCCTCAAAATCATCAGTCAGCAAAAAATCTGGCAATGAGGTGAGATCATTTCAATTGTTTCCAATGCAAATCAACTTAGTTTGAGAATTTTCTTGAAACAGGTGACAATATGCTGAAATAAGGTCGATCACTCAACTTGTGTCAACATAATGTCACTTGAAACAAGTTCATTTGCTCTGAAAACAAGTGACATCTCACGCTATTGGCAGTTTTTTTCACTTGTTTTAAGAAAAATTTGATTTTTAGACTCAGTACGAGACTAAATCCCTTTTTGCAGTGTGTTTATATCATCGTGGCAATCATTAAGTGAAGTGCTGCAGATGCTTGGATCTCAGTCAGAGGAGATTGCCTTTCATGTCTGGTGCCAGTAATCCAGTGCAGCCACAGACAATAGCCAGCATGTATACTTTGTCCATAAGGTTTCTTGCAACTGTGATGCAAGTTTAGTTTAGATACACAGTGTGTGGCATATTGTAGTACAGGATAAAGACTTCAGATTGGGCAAAAGACATTAAGACATTTATAGGAAGACAGTAGACAGACCAAAAGTAGTAGGGAGAGGAGGATTCTGGGACTATGAAGGACTATGATGAGGCCACAGCCTTCCTGGGACAGTGGGGATGTTTCCAGCAGACGGTCTTCTTCCTGCTCTGTGCCAGCACCATCCCCAATGGATTCAGTGCTTTCTCCGTTATCTTCCTGGCTGACATTCCTCGCCACCACTGCCTGGTTCCTGAGGTCAACCTGACCCAAGAGTGGCGCAAGGCTATCATCCCAATAGAGGTGAGCATGTGACCTCAAGGCATAATAAAAGACCTTTTATGAATTTTTTTCTTAGCCTCAAAACACCCAACCCAAATAAGAAATTACTAAAATATTCCCGTGGGGACTTGGCATGGTATCTCTATATTACTCCTATAGGAACTTGTAGTTTAGACTTCTGTTTGCTTTGATATTTGTATATATCCTAAAATGTATTATATGATTACTAGCACACTGTTTCATTAAGGGTTGATGGACAAGGTGGAGAATAAACATTGGAGAGACTTTTTTGGGATAGGCATAAGCAAGTCCACACGTATTCACGTACACAGCTGATAAAGCAGCAACACTTTACAATGGCCATATCTTTGGGTTAAGATATGGAAAGGTATTGTAAGGACACAATAAAACCGTATTTTATTGTGCTGTGTATTTTATTCAGCACTGTGTTGCCTACTGCCTGATATTGCATCACAATTTTATCACATTTCCTTACACAGTATTGTTGTGTTCTTACGATACAGGAATAATACCTTTGCAGGTGAAATGTTACCGATAAAGTTTGTGTTGATGTGACTGTGAGGTGGTGAACGGTGAAGAGGAGCTGAGCAAGTGCAGCAGGTATCGGCTGGATGTGGTCAGAAACCTGTCTGCTCGGGGATTCGTTCCTGGAAGGGACGTCAACCTCACTGAACTGGGGCAGGAGGGCTGTTTGGACGGATGGAGCTACAGCAGAGACATCTACCAATCCACCATCGTCTCTGAGGTCAGTGTGTGTGTACGTGTAGTGGTTGAAGGAGGAGGAGCGGTTGTAGTAGTAGTAGTAGTGGCGGTAGTATGTTTTAGTACTTGTGGAAGAAAATTTAACATACATGTAACAGCTTAACTGGTCTCCCTCGGGGAATGCACTGTTTCATGATGAATGGTTACCTCACTGTAACCTTTGGGCCATAACTTACTAGGCCAGAGGTCTCTTGTCACAAGTGGCTCCTGGATGTCCCAGACTATCTGTAGATTCTCTAAACTAAGACATAACATATGATGCTGTAACCCTTTTCTGTGACCTGTTCCCATGTCAGCACATTCTGTGCGTCCTTGGAAGATACATTGAGACCAGCGCAAATCTATTCTCCTTTGAAGAAGTGTATGTAGCCTATGTGCTGTGTGCATCTCTTCCTCTCATGAGACTCCTTTTAATAAATATATACTCAAGTAAGACGAACCTCTGACTCCAGAACTTTTTTCTCAACAGTAGTAATAGTACTAGTAGCAATAGCAGTGTTAGTAGTAGTAGTAGTTGTAACATGACTTCCATGATCCCACAGTAGGAAATTCCTTATCGTAATCTTTATCAATTCTTTCTCAGTTGGTTTTGATATGAGAATTATTGGTGAGGAAAATGAGAAAGTAATGCAGCTGTATCGATTACTAATTAGAAATAAAATAACATTGGGATCAAAAGGGGACAATAACTTGCTAATCCAAACATTGAAACGTAGGATGCTCTTAAACAGACTTCGGGGCCTGGCCCCCATACAAACAGCATGATTGACAACTGGCACCTAAACTGCACAGAAATAATAGGAATTACTGTTTTTTTTCACAAAATACACCGTCGGGGTGAAAGATATGACTTACATGAAGAGACAAGTTAAAGAGAGATATTTAAGCCATGAGATAAATATGAATCCTGTTAAAGGAGTGCAACAAAATTGGAAGTTGTTCCTAATGTTTTGTACACTGAGAACACAAGATACTACATGTTTATTTGACATACATTATCATTTTATGAGGAGATTTTGCATTGAAAGACTCTAAAAGCAAAGAAAAGGGGGAGTGCACATTGCAGTATTTTATTTTTCTAATCGGTCAAAATGAAAATCAGAATTCAGGGCTGTCAATACTAGTAGTTGACTCTTCATGGATTTATACAGAGATATGGGAGCTATAAAGAGAAAATGTTTTACCAAAGCGTAATATTGCTTTAAGTGGTAATTGGACACACTGAAGAATGGATTAAAGTCAGAGAAGTCTTGAGATCTTTTACAGTGCATGCCCACTTCAGAGTTATAGGTCTACACGCACAATATTAGGACCACCTTTCCCCACCTTGTTGCAATTGTCTCAATGTATAAAAATACTTCTTTAATCTGTCTGCAACCCATCACCAATATTCCCCCTTCATGACTGAAGTGGGTTTAAATCAATAAAGGATCATAACATTAACATGGATTCCCCTGGTCAATCAATGCATTTCATTGTTTCTAGTATTTTATACCATCAGTGTAGATAGAACTTTGTTCTATCATCATTTTTTTTTAAATGTCTCCTTAATGCACCGGTCTTCCAGTTTGACCTGGTGTGCAGTGAGCAGTGGAAGCAGCCGTTCACCTCCACAGTTTACTTCCTGGGAGTGCTTTTTGGATCCTTCTTCTCAGGACAGCTCTCAGACAGGTACTGAAAACACAAGCACAATGTGATATGAGATGAGATGATATGATATGATATGAGATGATATGATATGATATGATATGATATGTTGCAATGCAGTACGAAACGATACAATATGATATGAATTGGTACGATATGACATGATACAATATGAAACAATATGATATATGATATGATATGATATGATATGAGATGATATGAGATGATATGATACATTGCGATACCATATCATATCATACCATACAATACCATATGGTACTATACGATACAATTCGATACAATACGAAACGATACAAAAGGCTACAATATGAAACAAAGCAATACAAAACAAAGCAATACGAAACGATACAATATGGTACAATACGACATGATACGATACGAAAAGAAACAACACATATCATTTATAAAAGTTATAAAAGGGTATATATATACAGTATATATTTTGTCGGAAAGTATTTTGATACACATTACATTGGTTTTTCTTATCTGCCAAGTAGAAATGTAGTAATATCCAAAAGTAATTAAATACTCATTTCAAAAAGATGTGAAAATACCGTCTATGGATAATGGTTGAATCGAAAGCTTAACAGCAGTAAATGAAATTTGCATTGATCGCACTTTTCAAAAGTCTCTTTACAATCCCCTCTTTACATCTTAAAAGGGGAATATCATCACTTTTTTTTTTTTAAACAGTATGTTTATTCTCTTTAAACAACATAGTTATAAGACAAGACATACCTTACACAAACTTACATCAAAAGTATATATAACTGAGGCAAAGACAAGACAGAGAAAAAAAAAAAAAAAATTTGGGCAGGAGCAACATTATCCTAGAAACATCAGTTTAAGAGGTATTTTAAAGCGGCCCACAGATGATCACCGGCAAAATGTCTCTGTGCTATTTATTCATTTATTTATCTATTTATTTATTTATTTATTTTTTTAACATCACATTAAAAAACTATAGACACCTGTGCCGTATCTGGCGGAGAGCAAAGAGCAAATCAGTGATCATGTGTAGTCCCCTAACTGTTAATCAGATCTCTCATTGATTCCCATTGTCATCACTTCGTAGCATATCCGACACATTAACATTCCCTAACAGTTGGGTAAAAGGGCCCCAAACCCTATCAAAGGTTTCACTTTTCCTTTTCAGAATATAAGTTATCTTCTCCATAGCACAACAATTACTCATTTCCCTAAGCCATTGGCCCACCTGTGGTCTTTGAATATTCTTCCATGATAAGGCGATCGAACGCTTCGCTTGGAGCAAACACATATCCATAAGAATTTGTTTATTCCTTGATATGACTAGGGTGGCAGGATATAACCCCAAAATAAACATTTTAGGATCAAGAGGTAGCTTTACATCTAGCATTTTGTGTATTATTCATGAGATCTCGCACCAAAAAGTTGCAATCTCTTTGCAATCCCACATGCAGAGAAAAAGTGTGCCTTTAGACTGTTCACATTTAATACAAATATCTGGAACATTATTATTAAACTGATGTAATCTAGCTGGTGTTATGTAAGTGCGCATCAGCCAGTTGTATTGTAACAATCTTAATCTCGTATTCGCAGTTTGTCTATGTGCCTCAGCACATATCACACCCCAGTCATCCAAGGAAATATCCTCCTGTATATCTTCCTTCCAGGCTTTAAGCCAGTCAGTAGAGGATTCAGATGAGTTAGAAACCAACAAGTCATATAACACTGAAATACGCCCTTTACCATGACAATTATCAGAGATCAATCGTTCCATTTCAGAAAGACGTGGAGGAGTTAATAATTGATTACGGGATGCAGTTATAAAGCTTCTTAGCTTTGATCCTACCCTTCTTAGAGTAGGACCATAATTGGCTTGAACAGTTCTTCCCACATCAGGAACTATGTGTATACCTAGATAGGTAAAATTATCTGTTGAGTTAAATGAGGAAATATGATCAATAGTACTGCATGACGTCATCTGCAAATAGAGCTATGCGATGATCTATCTGTCCTAACCTGACACCGGAGATACCCTTGTGTGTCCTAATTGCCATGACGAAGAGTTCTATGGCTAATGTAAATAGGAGGGGTGACAAAGGGCACCCTTGTCGGACCCCCCTATTGATATTAAATGGTTGAGAAATAACATTGTTAGTCAGAATTTCAGCTGTGGGTTGAGTGTACAGTAACCTTACCCATTTACAAAACACGGTCCCAAATTCAAACCGGTCTAGTGTCGCGAAAAGAAAAGGCCATTCAATTCTGTCAAACGGCTTTTCGGCATCAACTGATAGCAGAGCCGTATCTGGCGCATCCTTCCTTTCATGTAATATATTTAACACTCTCCGTACATTATGAAGGCCTTGTCTCCCTTTAACAAATCAATTTTGATCCAACTCTATAATACCTGGGAGAACAGACTTTCACTTGATCGGTATGTGTGTAACCAAGTCTCGCTCAAGTCTCGCGAGAGTTGAGTTGTTGCAGGAAGTTACACACAGACCGGATCAAGCGAAAGGTAAAGAAAAACGTTTCATTTCTCTGTAGGGTCCTTTCCATAATGTTGTCAGACACTTATAATAACAATCTGAGCCTGTCAGTGGCAAAAACAAGCACTTTTAGTGGACGTACATTGACGGTGTGATTTGCCCCGTCGGATTACATTGCAGCTCGTTTCACGGCTGCCGGCTGAAGCGATCTCGCTCAATACTGGACCAATTTAAAAAAAAATTGTCCCCTTTAGTCACTTAGACACAAAAAGATGGGAAAATAGGGTCCAGGTTGATACTGAAGTTACCCTTTAAATCCTTCATAAAATTTAATATAGATTTTCTAGCTCTAGTATGAGATGTAGGCTATCCGAACCAGTAGACTTGTCTTTTAGTGGGTCCAGGGCGACATTAAAATCACCCCCTATAATGAAATTGCCTGGGAGCGTTGATAAGGTCAGGAATAAATTATCAAAAAATTTAGGGTCGTCCTCATTGGGACCATATACATTCACTAAGTTAAGTTTCTCGTACAATAAGATGCCCTGAAGTGTAATGTATCTACCCTTGGGATCGATTATTGAGTTTACTACTTGAAATGGGATTGTTTTATGAATTAAAATTAAAACTCCTCGGGCATGGGAACTATAGGAGGCTGAAAACACTTGTCCTGCCACCTTTTTTGAATTTTTGATATATCACACGGCATCATATGAGATTCCTGCAGAAAAACTATGTTTGAGTGTTTTTGTTTCAATCTACTAAGTACCTGCTTCACTTTAGTCAATTTACCTAAACCCCTGCAATTCCATGATGTGACCTTAACCTTCATAGATCTAGACATACCTCAATCTCAATATGCTTTGTTTTACAGTTTGTTGTCCTGTGACTGTACAGTATTATATGGATATTCATTGTTGCCCTAACAAAATAAAAGTAAAAAGACATGTATTCTAACACACCCATAAAACCCAAAACCTCTAACATACATTTCCCCCTGAGATCTATATATAAATCTCCCCACCCTTGTAACACCTCCGACATGGCCAACCGATCACCAGACCCACACACTCTGAGGGGCTGTCCCTATCACCTCCTGCATCCCCCCGCCAGCGGGCTACAAATTCCCCTTAGTAAGTTAACATTTTAAGAACCCAATTGTCCCCACATAGATTCAATAGCAGTTACTGTGCTCTGAACATGTTCCAACAAATGGATGAGCTATTGAGCTTACCTATCAAAAAGTAGACAAATTGGTATCGGGGCAAGCCGCCCTGTCCACCATCCACGGAAGCGTCGCTCGGTGCTGTTCACCTAACTCCAATTTCCAAGTTCGGTTTACAAAACATATCCAAACAAATGAATGAGATACCGTTAGTCAGGTTGCTAATCAGGAAGAAGAATATGTAGGGGAGAATATGTATGACTTTATTCTCAGAATTCTGACTTTAAACTCAGAATTCTTACTTTAAACTCAGAACTCAAATAATTTTTTCACATGTGGCCCTAATCCTCTTCCGTAAAGATCTCTGTCTCTGATGGGTTGTCAAAAAAGTGAGACCGACCGTCACATGTAACCCTCAGTCTCGTTGGGAAAACGATTCCATACTGGACGTCCAACTCCCGCAGCTTGCGTTTGACTCCATCGAATCTCCTCCGTTGTTTATGAAACTCTGCAGAGACACCAGGGAACAGCATCACTTGGCGATCTTTGTAGAGGACTTTATCCATTTGTCTTGCAGCATTCTGGACGCGGACTTTATCTTTGTAGTTTAGGAACTTCATGATGAGCGGTCTGGGAGGACCATTTCCAACAGGTTTTGGTCCAGAGAGTCGGTGGGCACGCTCGATAACCATAGGAGAAGCAAGCGGTGTGAATCCCAAGGCTTCGGGGAGCCATGATTCCAGGAATGCGCAAGCATCGTTCCCCTCTGCAGAATCTGGTAGATTTATCATCCGTAAATTGGATCTTCTGCTCCTGTTCTCATAGCTGTCCAGTTTTGAGGTAACGTAAGCGTTGTAACTTTCTCTTCCAGGCTCTTGGCTCTTCTCTGTAGGGATACAACGTCGTCTTCGGTGTTTGATATACGCTCCTCTGACTCGGCGATTCTATTCTGACAACTCATCAGCTCGCTTTTAATGCTATTGATGGCTGAAAGTACCCCATCCAGTTTGGATGAAAACTCTGTCTTCAAACCGTTGACTGCTTGTAAGATAGCGTTGTTGTTGTCTAAGATAGCATTAGCTTCTGAGCTATCCTCGCTCTCCTTGCTAGCTGGGAAGTTTTCGTCTTGTAGCATAGCGTCGTCACTTGCTTCGTCTTCATTCGAGGTTTCTGTCTTTTTAGGGCGATGTTTTGCAGTTTTCAGCGGCATATTGTGTGTTGGGGGGGTTTGGAATCAGATATCCTGCAATTTTAGGTGGATTCAGATGATTTAAAATAGGATTTACATAGGAATTGTAACCGGGCTAGGGAGCTTCAACCTCTCAGCTCAGCGTCATACCCGGAAGTCCAATATCATCACATTTTGTCTAATGTTGCTGTTATTTTATTGTTGGGCATCCCATGATAGATTTGGAAGGAAGCCAGTTCTCTTTGCAACCATGGCAGTTCAGACGATTTTTACTTTTGTGCAAGTCTTCTCCCCTTCCTGGACGGTGTTCTCCATCCTCTTCTTCGCCACTGGTTTGGGACAAATCTCCAACTATGTGGCTGCTTTCGTGCTGGGTATGTGTGAACATCTCATGCTTTAATTATCTGAATAATATTTTCCTATATAGGAAGTAGGAACAGATTAAAACTGACAAAATAACCCTGGTATTGACATCAGTATGATCAGAATGAATGTGGGAGAAAAATGTAATTTGTGTGAAATGTATTTGCAAATAAAGAAAATGCAAGATTTATCAGTGTTTTTGGATCATCCTGATGATATTCAGTACATTTGTCAAACCATCCAATGAAACGGAGAAGGCAAAGTAACATATACAGTAAGTCTCCTTGTATGCTTGTCTCTCTTTCTCTCACTCACATTCTCTGCATGTGTCTCCCTCTCTTTCTGTCTTTCTCTCTCCCTGCAGGCACTGAGATCCTGGCAGGCAATGTCCGTGTCCTGTACGCCTCTCTGGGTGTGTGCATCTGCTTTGCCTTTGGCTACATGATGCTTCCTCTCTTTGCTTACTTTATAAGGGACTGGAAATCTCTCCTGCTGACTATGTCTCTGCCTGGCCTGGTCTACATCCCTCTCTGGTGGTGGGTTGCACTCATTACATTCTCATTGCGTTAGATTACATTGCACTTCTGTCAGATGCAAAGTACTATTTATTCAGCTAAGCTTTTGGTCAATGGACCTTCATCAGAGCATGTCTGCACTACCAAAGGAGCTTTAGAGAAGTAAACAAACTATATGTATAGGTCAACCTTTGTTTTTATGTTTTAGTCCCTATGATTCAGCCATTTCAAGCCTGAACCCCTCTCTCTATCTCTGTCCCATAATGAGGCAGGTTCATCCCAGAGTCTCCTCGCTGGCTGCTCTCTCAGGGAAGAGTGGAGGAGGCAGAGGCCATAGTGAGAAACGCTGCTAAGAAGAACAAAGTTGAGGCTCCACAAGTCATCTTTGAAGATTACGATGTAGGTTGGCTTTGACGTAAACTTAAAGCACACAGGAGTTAGCACAGGCCTTTTGACAGGGGCCCAAGCACAAAAAGTTCCACCAGAATCAGAATAATATTTGCAATATTTGCACATGTATTGATCTTCTTTGATAAACACTTGATCTAAAAGTTAGTTTGCATGATTGCATGTAATGTGGGTAAATTTAGCAGATTTGTTGATTAGATTAACTACTTGAATGTGTTGTATAGCAAAATTAATTCCGTCTTTATGAATTTATTTTGGCTAGATGATTATGAAAAACGGAAACTATGTTTTAGAAAGGGTAGTTTCCATATTGCTCGCTTCATTTGTAAAGCATGGGGGAAAAAAGGCAGGATATTTTGTTTATGTGATATCTGAGTTTGCTGAATCTTTTCTTTTTTATGATGTTGTACACCCATGGAACTCCTTGGTAGTGTCATGTAAGTCTGTGTGGGCTGGGCACCTTGTGTGTATGACACTTCATTAAACTAATTAATCAATCAATCAATAGAGTAGATTCATAGTGAGGTTTTGTATCCTTCAGACTGATATGGCAAATATCAACTTTAAGCCGGAGGAACGCCACACTGTTCTTGACTTGGTGCGAACCAGCAACATCAGAACCACAACACTCATTCTCTTCTTGGTGTGGTGAGTATTCAGTACACTTACAGTACCAATTAAGAGTTTCACATACATATACCAGTTTCAGAAGTGCAGGGCAGCAGATCCGGTGCCCATTGAGCTGATAGGGGGGGTCAGTGTCTAGCTCAGGGACAGATTGTCAGGATTTGCCCTACTATTTACTGTTCCTACAATTTTGGCAGTAGTGGAGATGATGGTGGTAGTGGTGGTGATGGTCTTGTTTGGGGTCCCTTCACACCCTCAATTTTCAAGATTTTGTTTTCCAAATATAGCTCAGTCGACTACTGTCCTCTGTTGTCACTAAATATTGACATTTGATATTCTGTACACATTCTCCTTTGGTCAAAGTTGTTTCCTTCTTTGCTATGACACTATGAATGCTATGAATCTTTGAGGAATTTGCATCACTGAACTTTGGGTTAGTGAAATGTACGTAATCATTTCACTAACCCAAAGTTCAGTGATGCAAATTCCTCAAAGATTTATTATCCAGGGCTTTCGCCAGTCCATGTGACAGTTGTGTGAAATGCATGATCCACATACAGTAGCTGAAACAACTGTTCTGAGATGTAAACTGACATCGTGGTTCTCACGTGTTACGTCTGATTATGTGACAGTGCGTGAGGCCGGCCTTTTTACAACTATACTACAGTACAACCAACCTTTCTCACTCATTGAACTTCGGTGGTCTATCTTCAACAAGGCTGTTAAAAGATAACAAATTCAAAGAATACTTAGTAAAGCCAAAGGGTTGGGACATAATGACGTCTAGTTCATTGAAGGTGACAAAACTCTGTAAGCTGTTAATACAGTATGTCCCTGCACTAAGGTTAACAAGATACAATATATTCCTATACATTTATAGTGTTTCTGAAGTAAGCACACCCTATCCACCAATTTAATACAAGCTGTTATCAAAGGAGTCCTGAAAAGCAAATGCGTAGGTGCCTTTTCAGACCTCCTTCTTGCGCTTTGTTTTGGTTTGTGTGTTAGGGAATCAAATAAATTGGAATAAATCCATTCTACACCTATCCATTCATTCCTTTATCCATCTATCCATCAACTAAGTCCATCTGTTCAGTTGATCTTCTGTCTCTCAGTATATCCATCCATTTGTCCATCTATCCACTGCAGTGGTCTCTAACTATGTGCCACTGAGAGACATTTGTATGTAGGTTTCCATTCCAAACAAACACTACAGCAACTTCAAAGTTACATGTGAAACCCCACATGTGGATTCAAAGCACATGTGCTTTTTGGACACATGTTGGTTTTCTTATGTGAACATGTGAAATGTTCTTGTGAAATACTGAATAGTTTTCAGCCTCTAGGCCTCCTCTTACAATCAAATGAAACAACCTGAGAAGGAAAAACTACTATACTATATTCTCTATATATCTATATTCTCTGCTCTGTATCTTGCCCAGGTTCACTCTGAGTACCGGCTACTTCGGCCTGTCCCTGAACACATCCCGTCTCCATGGCAACCCCTATCTCAGCTGTTTCATCTCGGCAGCCATCGAGGTGCCGGCATACATTTTCAGCTGGCTGACGCTGCGGTGTCTTCCCCGGCGGCTGTCTGCCGCTGGCACCATGCTGCTGGGAGGACTGTCACTCTACTTCATTCAACTGGTGCCTCCAAGTGAGTGACAAGGCAGGTCTCTCTGAAAAAAGAGACACTCAAGATTATAAGAGACTGAGAGGGTTCCCAGACATCAGCCGACTTGCAGCGGGAATCCCTCTCACGTTGTCTCAAATTATCATATTATCACATTCTGCTGTTGTACTTCTTTTAACTGCCCCAGAAAAGAGCATCAGCTAAATGCATGTCAGAATATATTCTGACAGGGAACATCAGTATGAACATTTTATGTTGTTTTCACTCACAGATAATGTTTTTTCACTGCATTTTCTCATCACCATCTGGAAGTCAACATAAACTTAGTTGTCTATAAG